>NC_057807.1:465092298-465348203 GCF_018294505.1 Triticum aestivum | reverse complement strand
CGAGGGCCGCGGCGACAGGGGACCCCCCGGGCACGCGCGGGCGCACCGCGGGAGGGGAGTGGAGGGGAGGGGGAGAGGGGGAGGGAAGCGGGGCGGGCCGGGAGGCGCGCGCCCGGCGGCCGGCGGCGGCGGGAAGCTAGGTCGCCGGCGGCGGCGGCGGGGGTGGGAACCCTAGCGGGGAGCGGGACTCACATCTTTATCCCACAACCAATACCCCCAAGACCATGTAAAAGTATTCAACAACTTTAGAAGCTACAGCAAATTAAAAGTACATGACACGAACACAGTTTGCGCAGCTAGAATTGATCCACCAATTTGCGCAGCTAGAACAGACACAGTGATATTTCACTTGCAATACAAGTATGTTGCAAATTATCAGCATTTAATGACGAACCTCAGGAAGGCCTGGTCCTGAACATCTCGATTTTTTAACACTCCCAGAATTGTCATCATGTAGACTGCAGGGTGAGCCCTTTCTTTTGGCTACGGATGAAGTCACCAATCCATCTGCAATACACGATGCATTTTTAGAATAAAAGAGATGCCGATGGAAGAGAATAAGAAGTATACTGCTCTTTTTATCTTTGGAAAACAGCACACACAATAGAGTACTCCCGCGCAAAAACAAAAGAACCGCAAACATGCTCTCTTGGTAAGAGATTGAACAGATTACAGGCTCATCGCAAAAAAGAAGAAAAAAACAACTTGGTTCTGCCATCTCATGCACACACAACACATAACCGAGAGGAATAGGCGGAGCTAGGTAGCTGAGAGGCGGGCGGCTTACTGCGGCCTTGAGTTGGCCGGCGACGCCAATCCGGCTGCATAGACACGAGCCGATTGATTGCCAGCAACCCCATGGTGCGACGACGAAACTGGCGGACCGATTCTCTTCTCTCTCTCTCTCTCTCTCTATCCCCCGATCGGCTGCTCTATTTATTTTGAGGCAGCAGGGCGAGCTTTATCTGAATTCGGAACCAAGAAAGAAGGGGAGGCGGAAGGGGGATCGATCGCGTCGGCACCGGCCGCGGAGGGGCAGCCTAACGAAACAAGACACGGGAGGAAGCCGGACTCTGACGGTGACTCCTCTACCGTGCGCGGCAGCGAAAATATTCTACACGATGCCCCTGTTCACAACTTCTACATAGGAGACGGCCGGGAAAATATGCAGTGCTAGGGTGCGATTGGATCTGCGTGTAGGGATAGGCGTAGAAACAATTTGGTTTTTAATGACAAAAAATGTGTCAGCACTCAGCAGCCCTGACATGATGGGCCCACCACCCAGCACACGTGACAAAAAATGGGCTAAAACGACAAATATGACCTACGGTCAAAATCAATTCACAAACTGAACTGTTGGTGAAAAAATTTCGCTCCGCTGCCCCTTTCGTGTAACGCCCGACAGCCAGGCGCTACACCACACTGTGCAGCGCCTGATTGACAGGCTCTACACATCTAGCCAGCGTCGCACCCTAGACCGGCTGAAAATTGCTAAGTCAGCGTGTAACGCCTCAGAGCTAGGCAGTGTAGCGCCTAGACGCTAGGCGTTGCACTAGTGGTCGCTTCATCTTGTAGTTGCAAATAGTGAAGCCACTAGTGCAACGCCTACACACTAGGCACTATATTGTATAGTGTAGCGCCTAGCTCTCGGGCGTTGCACACTAACTTAGCAATTTTCGGATAGCCCGGGATGCGACGCTGCCAGACGTGCAACTTCTATGAGTCAGGCGTTGCACAGTGTAGTGTGACGCTCGGATGTCGGGCGCTACACGAAAGGGTCAGCGGAGCGAAAAAATTTCACCAATAGTTCAGTTTGTGAATTTATTTCGACCACAAGTCAGAACAGTGATTTTTGCCCAAAAATGTGTTTGCCAGTACCTACATGCACCTCGGGATTCACATCGGTCAGCCGTGAAGCGAATTATTCGTTATGTTCATCTGACAGCCTCTTATGGATTACATCTTCGGCCTGCTCCATCTGCTGTTCTTTCAACCTTTTTCAGATGCAGACTAGACAGGCAATCTTGATGATCCGCGATCCAAAGGGGGGGAGGGGGTATGCGGTCTCTTTCGGCTCCAACCTGATCGCTTGGAGTGCTCTCAAGCAAGTAGCAAATGCAACTGCAGAACTTATTTGGGTATAGTCTTTGCTTCGTGAGTTACGAGTACCTCAACGACAACCACCAATTTTTTGATGTGATAACATTGGTGCTATACACCTTTCATCCAACCCAGTAGTTCAGATCAAGTTTATCTCCTCTAAAGATCAGCTTACGGACATCTTCACAAAGCCGTTGCCATTACCCTTGTTTAAGAATTGTCGACGCAATCTCAACTTGCGGATGATGGTTGAAATTGAGGGAGGGTATTAGACTTGTATGTAGCTTCGTATATGACTTGTAGTTGTACATGTAATCTCTTTATCTATACTTATACTATTAAAATACCAAACATGACTTCTCCTACGTGCACCCCACAAAGTGCACACAGGATAACCCCGCACGTCCGATCAAACCCACTTAGATGCATCCAACAGTCCACATTACATCCACCATAATACAAACAGATCTATGGTTCAAAACAAATGTTCTGCCGGCAGACTCCCCCATCCAGGATCCTACACAGTGCCCCACCACGCCACGATCCTCCACGATCAACGCCGCCATCACGCCACGAACCTCGCCTCGGCTAGCCGCCCCGTCGCCTAAGCCCCTGGTGTCCGCGACGTCCTCGACCCACCTTGCTTCCCTACCTCTCCTCGCCCCGCCGTCCTCGCCACGCCGCCCTCGCCCTGTCCGCGACGTCCTCGACCCGGTGGACATCCTCAACCCGGCGCGCTACCCTACCTGCGGTGTCATCACCCCGTGTGGGCAGCAGCATCTCGACCTGCCAGGGCCACAGGTTAGATCAAGTTAATTTCCACGTCTTATGATCCGACAAAAGACAAAGGAAATTGCTCTTTCAATCTGAGTCTGTAATTTGTACTATGAAATTTGATACTTACAGTATATCATGAACAAACTGAGTTGACGAAATTTGATACTTATAGTATATCATGAACAAATTGAGTTGACGAAGGGTTAAATAAGTGTTTCACAAGTGGAACCATTGAAAAGACAATATGTCATCCTCTCAGCGTAGTGGGATACGTACTCCCATTCAGAACCTGACAAATAACAGCAATTCAGGTAAATACATATATCACCTACTCTTACCTACTTTGATCTTGTAAATCTAGAATATGCCATTGTCTCACAGGTCAAAAACCAGATCCAAAAGAGCTGAAGAGACAGAGGGAAAGGAAGAGGTATGCACTAAACAGGGATGCAATATTAAAGAAAAGACAGGAGGCAAGGGATCGTAAGAAAGCTACGGCTGCTATTCTAAATGGAATCAACACTCCATCTAAGCCACATGGGGCCATGTCGCCTGGTTACTCCATTTTCTCTGTTTGTAATAATACATTTCATGAATCACAAGTAAATTCATGTTAATTAAGTGTTCTTTTTGACAGGTTTTGACACTTTGGAGATGCCCAGTAAGCAGTCTGCTATCACCCAACAATGACACACACCAGCTGCGGAAGGTCATGTTTTCTCCTACATCCAACCATAATATCGGCGTTTGTGTGTCAACAACTAACATTGTGCATACAATTATGATGCAGGCATACCTGTTCATGTGATAATGAGTGATCAGACTCCACCTCATGGTCCAAATTCATTAAGAACACCAGATACCGCCGTTTCTAACAAGGAAAATGTCAATAATATCGACTCTGCCATTGGGTCCTCCCAACTGACTATGTTACCACCGCCACTTCAATCCTACAGAGGCAGCAGTTCATATGGTAATCAAGTGTCGCTCATATTAACTACCATACAGAGTAAAAACAATTGTTGCTCATGTTGTCTTGTACCAAATTAACACTTATTGTATAGAAGCAAAACAAGCACTTAAGGGGCGGAAGGGAAATGCCCGCTATGAGCAACATAAGCAAGTCATATTGCAAAGCCTACGTGACAAACAGCGTCGAACCAAATCGTCAACAGTAGTCCTTGCTACTGCAGAACAAAATCAATCCGATATAGGTGATGCCAACTACATGGAACACTGTATATCCAATCTTTCATTTCCTAACTGACAGACACTCAATGTTTCTTTAGCTGATGAAGATTGTGATTGGCTACACACAAATGATATGTACCAGAGACAAGACTTTGGAAGGAGGATGCTGCCAGACAACATACTCACTGCGCCGTCATGTGGGCACAATCCCGTCGACAAATATAATGGTGATTTAATTGACTACTGCTTGGTTCATACCTTTCATTCATAGCTCATACTTGCCCATTTTGCCTGAATATGCTGCCAGGAAATGACCACGAAGATGATGCATATGGAATACTGGAGCCCGATGGCAACACAAACAACATTGATGGTTCACATTAATGCATATATGGTTCTTTGTTTAATTTACGAGATCTTATACATTATTACAAACTAATATTTGTCTACTATAGACTGCTTGGAAGACGGAAACCTTGTAGAAGCTGAATACCTTGAGCATGATGAAGAAGCTAGGATGTTCTCCCACCAAGGTATGAACCAAATTCTGTTAGTGTCATTTTTGCATATCAAAAGATGCCTGAATATTCAAATTCTGTTCCAGGTGTTGAATTTGAATCCTACCGAGTTGAACGATGTCACACTGATGGAACAAACACAAATGATCCTCATGATAGGGTTTACATTAACCTTCCCAGAAATCACCACGTCCTTAGGAAAGTTAGGGACTGCCTCCACTGTGGAGCATTGCGGTTTCAATACGAGGGACCTGCATTTTGTTGCAGAAAGGGGAAAGTAGGTTTATTTACACCCGAGGTTCCGGACGAGTTGAAACGGTTGTTCACAAGTCAATGTGATGACGATGCTAAATATTTTCGAGACAATATACGATACTTCAACTCTCACTTCTCATTCACAAGTCTTGGAGTCACCCTTGATCGTCGAGTAAGCACTGCGGCACGAACCGGCGTATATACCTTCCGTGCATGTGGGGGGTTGTACCACGCTCTTGATGATCTGGTGCCGGCTAATAATGGCCCTAGGCATTTGCAGCTCTATATTTATGATACAGATCATAACTTGGTGCACAGGGCTAAGAGGTCTCCAGATCTAAATATAGATCTCATACGGAAAATTCTGCTAATACTAGAGCCTAAACCTCATGCGCAGGCTTTCAAGAGCCTTGGGTCTGTTCCGAATCTAGATGAGTACAAGATCTCACTAAACACAGATATCAAGTTGGATCAACGTACGTACAATGCCCCAACGACTTCTCAGGTGGCAGCAATATGTGTTGAGGGGAGCCACCCACAAAATTGTTTTGACAGGAGTGTTGTCGTGCATGGCAAAAAAGGAGACCGACCCCTGTATATTAGAGCCTACTATGGGTGCTATGACCCATTGTCATATCCATTGTTTTTCCCACGTGGGGAGAGTGGTTGGAATCGCTGGATGCCGTATGTTCAGGCCCCTGATTACACCACCCAAGATCCAGCACATAATTCTGGACCGCAAGAAAACCGGGCCTCTCAACTACATACAGGTATTATGTTCATTACTAATGTGTTATCTACTTACTATCTTTAAGAATATAAAAACAGTTGTCTTCGTTCACCTCTCAAGCAGATGGAAACTTGGTTAATGGAAGGGAACAATTTGGGAACTTTGTGCCAGCTGAAGACCGAGTAACTGATTTACATACATGTATGATGTTCATTATTAATTTGTTATTATCTACTTACCATATTTGTGAATAAAAACTTATGTCTTGGTCGACCTATCAAATAGATGATAATTTGATTAATGAAAGGGAACAAGTTGGCAACTTTGTGCCAGATGAAGACCATGCCACTGGTGTACATGCAGGTATCAGTCGTCCTTGCTTATTCTTAAGCAAATCTTATGTTGTCAAACATTATGAGTCCAGCCATTATACTGCTATTTATCTTCGATATTGTAGATGATAATGAGGATAACCAAGATGAGGATCTTGGTGACAATGAGGTGAATGCAACACAATCCAGGAAATTTGTTAGTGCGAGGGAGTACTACTGCTTCAAGCTACAGGCCAGGAAGAAGCTTTTTAACATCATCTTGTTCGGTGGGCGCCTTTTCCAACAGTGGGCTGTTGACATGTATATCAAGATTGAGACTATGAGGCTGGACTGGTACTCAAAGCCAGAAAATCAAAAGGTTATATGAGGCTGGATGCATATAAAAAGATATTCTCTCTGTTATAATATTATACTACCACGTGTTTCAGCTACCGAGCGATGACGAATCAAGTGAAATATTGAACAATAATGAAGTGGAGGAAAGTAATTGCACGGAGAGCTCAGAATATACACCTATTCTTGATGAAAACATAGCAAACAGAGAGGCCAAATATTCTGAACATACACAAGTGGCGACCCTTTTCCAACTATTTCTTCCAAAATCATTCTAATTATATTATATCCTACATATGGGTAATTCTTTTAATATTGTCCTCAGAAATTAACCCACAACGAAACAAGTCAACAAATGGTGGTAACTGAGGACGAGGAATTGGCACAAACACCCGGCACGGAAGGGCTTCAAACTATAGAGGACAAGCTAACAATGCCCATGCATATAAACAAACATATACGACGGCATAACAAGCCTAAGATAGCACGAGACTATGTTGTTTCTCCACAAGGCACAGAACAAAACCTTCAATGTCCTTGTACTGCTACATTATTGTTTTTGTGTTCATTATCATTAAATGTTATCATGGCCATCATGACAGATTATGCCTGCACTGGCGATGATTGGTCCGTTATACAAAATATCATATCCGAAACCAGCAAAGAAAGAAATTTAGTGAGCATCGGCGACGCATTTCTGAAAAAAAGACATTTACTATCTCTTCTAACTCCCAGAGAATGGGTTGGCGACGAAGTAAGTATATTATTATTATTATTATTATCGCATTAGGACAGGAAGATACTATTTGATTATGAGTATGTGTCATCTAATATACTATGTATACTTTTAATTGTAGGTCATAAATACGTACATAAATTGCATGACTGCTACGAAGCATCTACAAGTAAGGTCAGGTGGAACCGTGTTCTTAGAGAATGCATGCATCTCTAAGATGATAAAGATCGGTAGCTATCTGCCATCAAATGACACGGATGCTGAACCAGCACGGGTATTAAACAGAGCCAAAGCGTATTTGGAAAATGATATGGTTAGTCTTAGTTTTCTACATATTTCTATGAATTACAGCGAGAACGACTGATTCGTCCACATACGAATACAACTAAAATAATCATTTTTTTCAGATATACATTCCAATAAACATGGACGACGTTCACTGGTACCTATGTATTATAAATGCCAGAAAACAATGTGTTCAAGTGCTCGACTCGCTAGGCCCATGCATGAACTGCAAACAGGGGCGGATCCAGCCCAGCCCAGCGCCCCGGCCCCCTTCGTGGACTACAGTACTTTTGCTACAGTATTTGCTACAGTATACGAAAGAACTGGGCCTCATGCCCCGGGCCTGGGTCCCCCCCCCCCCCCCCCCCCGGCCTGGGGCCTAGATCCGCCACTGACCGCAAGGACCTCATTGATACGGTTAGTCCTTAGTCCTACTGCACCATCTTTTCTACAAGCTTTTTTTCTTATTTCTTGCTTGTGATGCTTATACTTTTTCCATTTGTTGGTACAACAGCTAGAAGGACTGGAGGATTTATTCAAATATGCATCCAAGCACATGGAATTAAAATCTGATAAGTGGACTAATCGAGATGTTACAACATGGAAAAGAGAAGAATATATTAAGAGCAGTCTTCAAACGGATGGGTACGCCTCCTAATATAACTCAGAGCATTTATGCTTAACAGGGCACATTTGGTATGCTATTATGTTTATTTTATCACTGCATAGCATTCCTGAAGGACATTTCATCAACAGATCTGGTATGCCAATGCAATTCTTTACCTTATTGTATGCCAATGCAATTGACACAACACCTCTCATGACATCTGGCCTAAATAATGGAGCTCGAGGCGATAGATTTCATTGGGCTGCATATAGTATAGAAAATGTGTTACAATTTCTGGATTTGAGCAGCAAATATGTTACTACACACATGGAAAGAAGCAGATAGATGGCATACCTGTATGCGTTTCACTAACAATCTTCCACTACACTATATCCTCCATGCCAACATAGAGAAAGAGAAACATCTCGCATATGAATGACAATGTGGCGAAGGCGCCTGTTGTGCATACAATGGCTAAAGCATCAGCAAAGGAAAGATGTCAAATTATGTAGTCACATGTATTTCTTATACAAACTATACAGATATCAACTTGGTTCCTAGAACTCTCAGTTACTTAGTGCCAGTAATAATGTGACATTACAACATGAGAATACCACACAAATCAAGCAACTGCCACAAAAAGCAACGACTCGACATCAATTATAAATAGCTGATAGTGACAAATTAAGCCACCCAGAATTCAAATCCACAAATCAATCATCTTTGTCACAGCATGGTTGCTTCAAAAATGTCACCTGACTAAATCCCCACTGATAACCGTAGGTGGCTAGGTGCACTAATAACATCTAATCGAACAACATACCTTCAGCAACCGAGCACGTATGCGAGCTGCGAACCCCTTCCCGGAGCGACTATGTGAGCCAAGCACGGGGGGCGATGATTGCGGCGGGCACGTCAACGCACTGAATCTCGGGCCAATTCGAGATGCCTCCTCCCACGTCGTGTCCAGCAGCTCGCATCTCGATCTGCTCTGGGGCAGTACGATGGCGGCGGCAGAACCGATCTAGGGAAGATCCGTGGGGTTGGCGGCGAGGCAAGGCCGCGGTGGTGACAAGAGGCGGCGGGGAGAGGCCATCGTGGTGATAAGGGCCGGCGAGGCGAGGCCGTCGTGGGGATAAGAGCCGGCGGGGCGAGGCCGTGGTGGGGATAGGACGAGACGGGGAGATCCCGTGGTGGTGTGGGTGGGGGGTGGGGCGCTGGGCGACGGCGTGGCGGCAGAGGAGCCGGCTGGCGGAGATGGCTGGCGGAGAAAGCAAAGTGACGAGTGGAGAAAGAAAAATGAAGTGATGACTTCCTGTGTCTCACGGTCTCACAGTGGAGAAAGCGAAGTGCAACCGGTGCTCTTTCTTTTTATTTTACTTTTCAGCAGCTGCTTGTGTTTCTCTGGTTACTTGTCAACGCACGAGTGAAATCTGAATTAAATTTTATATAAACCCATTTGGTGAAGTAATAATTATATTGGTCCTCTAAAAAAATGATGCATTTATAAATTTATTTTTTATTGATAGCCTTTTTGTTCATTCGATTTATATAAAAAAAATATGCGTTCACAAATTCAAATTTTCTATTCATAGCCCTTTTGCTCATTTCATTTATATTAGCGGCAAATGTTGTTAAATTCTTTTTTATCGACCGTCTCCCGTATGACTATGTGGTTCAATCATCATCATTTTATAATACTAATATTTTTTTATTAATATCTTTGTTATTAATCATATCAATATTCCTATCATCCAGGTCATCTTGTGGTCTCTGGATGTTAAATTATATGGAGTACTTCACGGGAGATAGTTTGTCCGACACTCTCGAACAGGTATATCTTGCATCGTATCATGATACTAATTATTTCATATTGTGTCATTATTTGAAAACTAAGTCTTATTATTACTACTTCACTTTAGGTTTATATGACAGATTTTAGAACAAAATTAGCTATCATTTTAGTCGACTTGGAATTCAATGATGGCGATATAAGAAACCGAGACATGGATGATGATGAAACCAACACGGATCCCAACGATTGTATGATTGTCGAAAGACCTCCTAACAAACCGAGAGCATCCAACTCATAGTCACAAGTTGAGCTCATGTCGCAATCATTTATCCTTTCGCCGTTTGTCACTCCAACAAACGATGACTTAATAGATGAACTTTGCTTGTTCATCAGCATGGTTGATGATATCCCGTTGCTAGAGTAAGACACATTTTTTTCAGTTTATATTTATTTCTAATAAATTATTACTCTTGTATAATTATAATTGACATGAATTCCCATTACACAGGAGCGAATGGGTGAAAAGCTCTCAACCTTATCCTATTAGTTTAAACCCGACACAATTAAAAAACATATTAAAAAATTATGAGTACATGGATGCCGATTGTTTTAACATGGCTGTGAGGATACTAGCATGCCACGACGTGTAAGTTATTTTAATCACATTTTACATTTTGCCTCAATTCTACTAATGTTTTCTTACATTATTGTAGTCCATGTCCCACTATGCACGAATCCCAAGTCATCATGACGGTATGGACATTGCTATGTTGGCACAACTGTTTGATAGCTGGCCTGACAGCAATGAGTATCATATCTCAGAATGTGATACGGTAAGATTTGAATTCAAAATTATTGTTTATTTAGTTTTAATGAATGATAATGATTGATGTATTTCTGAATGCATGCATCATTGTAGATTTTTATTGCCTTGTGATATTCTTGGGTTATTTTTATTGTTCGTCTTGGACCAACATAAAAAGTTTGTTTCTATTCTGGACCCGCTTTCAATACCTACTTTCGGAAAGCATATATTTGAAACTATGGCCAATGATCTAAACCTTGCACTCCAAGCTGCAAACCCTGCCTTCAAGGACGACATTTTAATATGGGGATACAAAGTTCCTAATGTTCCCACAAACTCATACCGGTAAGAATCTTGTCAATACATCACAATCTTAATTGATTCATTCAACTCGCATGTAACATTTCATACATGCAGTCCCTTGTCTGGTTATTTGGTTTTCAATTTAATGCACTCATGGCACGATGGGACGCTACATTTTCCGGTACCCAAGGTAAGTATTGCCACCATGCTCATTTCTACACACATTACTCATGTGTTTTTAATAACATTGTTATATAATGCATATGTAGGATGATTTTGAATTGAGGAAGCGATTTTTGGTTCATATTTTGAAGTATGAAGAGAATGAAGTTCTAAACAATATCCCAGTCTTAGAACGAACAATTATAGATCGTATCAAAAGATGGACCTTCCAGAGAGGATCATCATCAAATAATGATTACTAGATAATGTTGCTTAGTTGTTATTTTTAGTATTTTTGTAATAAGTTACAGTTACAATATATTTATGTGATCATTTATTTCTATGTGAAGACATGTGTTTTGGTCGTGTGTTACATGCGTGATTTTTTTCATTTTGTTTTTGGAATTTTGGGATCACAACATTTCAATAATGGAAGTCTTTCACCCGTCAAACAGGACCAATGACTTGATCTAAAATAAATTACTACTTTGAAATCATTGGCCGTGACACGCATTTAAATGTCCAAGTAAAAACATAAGACGGAGTTCATGTTTTTATTGTAGTAAGATTAGGATACATGCGTTGCACGTGCATGCTTACTAGTAAATATATAAACACCAACGCCACCCCGAGAGGTCGTGCGGTTGACCCAATTCTTGTCTAAACCTAGTTCTTACATGCTACATGACCATTATTCTAAATTTTGTTTAATAAAATAAATGTGTGCATCATGTGATGAGATTCCTACTTTGAACAAAAAAATTATTTTCCATTTTGTTTGACCATGATACCGCATCACAGCTTTTGTACCCAACTATAATCACTAGTCAACTAGTGCAACAGGTACAGCCAAGTACAAGACTTGTGCACTTAAAATACAAGCCTAATCGATCAGAACAAGAACAAAAGAAATGATGCAAATACCACTTATTCTTGCCGTGTAGAATCATGCGCGCACGCACACACAAGGTGCAAGAAAGAGAAATTACAATGGCAAGAACATGCACCTGGGTTAAAAGATCACCTTATTCCTGGCCTAAATTTTAAAGAGTATTGCACCGGCTGCAAGGCTTCACAACTTCTAACTCTACGGTAGATGGAACTTTCCCCAAAATGTGTCTTTCCACGGCCAAGAGTGCTTTGCGGGCTTCCATCCTCATATACTTGTTCATTCGAAGGCATATACCATTTTCACTTTTAGAACACAAAATTTCATCATCCCCAGAGGTGCTCAGTGTAAGGTACTCAAGCGACTTCACATTCTCAAGTATATGGCATGTTAGCTCAACCATGCTGTTTGCAGAACAGAAGCCAATGATATGCACATCCTTTATGTTCCTATGCATGTGGCCTGGCATCTGGATTAGATTATGAGAAGATTTTCCTAAAACTGATTCTTGCCTCACGCGATCTGGCTCTACCTACATTCGATAGATGGCAATGTCAATAACAACAGTGAAAAGACAAAACATATACTTGTATTAATGCTATATAACTTAGTAAAACTGCACATAGTTCTGCTAGGGGTGTATGTACAACTTCTACTACACTCTGTAGACTTACGGACAATACAAAAGTCTCCAAGGAAGGACACGCATCGAGTAAAGAAACCAGAGACAAATAATCATAGTCTGGGGTAAATAACCCAATACATAGTCGTTGGAGGTGGAGAAATTTGCCAGGTACCACCAGTGTATCCATCTGCATAAAAAATGATTTAGATTAATTATCCCACTAAAGTACATGTTACTGCTTGTTGCGTAGTTCTGGTGTCTAATAATAATCCAAACTATAAGAATATACCGGATAATACGAAGATATTTCAAGAGCTTCAAGATTTGGCACCACGTCCAGAAGATCGGCACAAGCATGATGAACAACGTCCTGATCTGAAGCATCAATGTATAGGTTTTGCAATGAATCACCAAGTGATAGTCGTACTAGGGTACCACGATATCCAAAACTGTACAGATGAGGGGCTTTGCTCTTTATCACTTCCAGATTTCTACATTCCTCGACAACCAGGTGGCTAAGCTGCTGCAACAGGCTAGGTATCTCCAGGAAAAATAATTCATCGCAGGACCTGAGTGTCAGTTTCTCCAAAGCAATTGAACTGGAAAAAAGGCACCTTAACTCATTTTCTGTAATACGCACATAAAAAAATTTAGACTAGTCAGGCTTCTTAAGCGGCCAAGTGCAACCGTGGGACGGAGGGCACAATTGTTGAGATAAAGCTGCTGGATCGACTTGCCACTCCCATCTAAAAGTGAGCATGGAAAGTTGTACACAGTTGCATGTGATTTTTGAGATATCTTTCGACAAAGAGCCGCATGAGATTTTTCTCGACAAAGAGCTGCATGAGATACAATAAGCTGGAGGTCAAGTTCCTCAATCCCTGGTTTGACAGCAATATGAAGCCAACGATCGAGATCACAGGAGGTGTTGAAAAGGGGGAAATCACATATTTCAAGCTTGAGCGCCTTAACGCCAATGCCTGAGTGGTTTTTTAGAATGTGGTCGGTTTTCCTTGCAAGATCCCTCGCTACTTCACATGGACATGACAATCCATCCATCCCGTCATCCAAACCCAGTGTTTCCCTAGTTAAGCTGAGATTGGGAAAACAACTCCAAGAACTTCTAAATGAATGAGACACGCAGGCAACACGCGCAGCATCTCGCAGAGGAAGCAGAGAATGTATATGATGCCAAATGTCCTGCATGAACAAGCATTGGTGAAAAGATCAACTTAGGGATTGTAAAGGCAAACAGTTGCTTCAATTTTGGAAAGGAAAAATAGGATCATATGCAATAACACTAACAATAAGGTAGTTATATCTGAACATTCAAATGTGCACAAGACCATAACAGCTTTAGCAGCTACAGTGAAAAACACAAACATATGCACCACAGTGGACTACGAAGCCAACAAAAGCACAGAGGTAGCACAATTACACGGGAAGAAGTTGAAGCAACTAGTACGGGGATAGCTATAGCTAGGAAAGTAGGAAGTCTAGTCCTTATGAAGAGATAATTTTATTTAGCTAGTATTGATCCACCAATTTGCGCAGCTAGAACCGTCACAGTGATATTTGACTTGTAATATAAGTAAGTTGCTAATTATCAGCATTTTTATGGCGAACCTCTAGAAGGGGTGGTCCTGAATATCTCGATTTTTTATCAAGTCGAGAATTTTCATCATGTATGCAGGGTGAGTCCTTCCTTTTAGCCAGGGATGAAGTTACCAGTCCATCTGCGATACACGATGCATTGGTTAGAATTAAAAAGATGCCGATGGAAGAAAACTACAGGTATACTGCTCTTTTATTCTTCGGGGAAAACAAACTGTAAACGGCAGACACAATAAAATTTGTACAGATCGACCGCCGCCCAGCCCTCTTGGTAAGACATTGAACAGATTACAGATTAATAATGGCAAAAAAAGAAAAATAGAGCTTGGTTATAGGCTGTTGATGCAAAAAGAAACGTGCTGAACTAGATGTCATCAGGACATGAAGACACAACACATGGCAGAGATGAATAAACAGAGCGGCCGAGCTAGGGAGCTGAGAGTCGGGCGGCTTACTGCGGCCTTGAGTTGGCCGGCGACGCCGATCGCGCTGCATAGACATGAGCCGATTGAGTGCCGGCAACCCCATGGTACGGTGCGACGACGCCAGTCTCGAGAGCACAGATCAGGCGGAGCGATTCTCTTTCTTTCTCTCTCTCCCGGTCGGCTGCTCTATCTATTATTTTCAGTTTTGAGGCAGCAGGGCGAGCTTTATCTGAATTCGGATCCAAGAAAGAAGGGGAGGCGGAAGGGGGATCGATCGCGTCGGCACCGGCCGCGGAGGGGCATCCTAACGAAACAAGACACGGGAGGAAGCCCGACTGACGGGACGTGACTCCACCACCGCACACACCGTATATTCTTTTGCGAGATAGACCCCATTATTCAGCGGACACGTCTACGGCTGCTCCCTAGCGTTCTAGAGCAGCCGGCCAAAAAAGAAAATTTTGGTCTTTATTTTGTAAAAAAAGGTTTTTTTATTGTTTTTTTATTTCTAATGAAAAATTCACCTGATTCTTTTTTCTTCACGGTGTACTAAATGCCCGAACAACTATCACCTAGAATGCATGCTCTTGTGCATTTAATTCGTGGTTTTAAAAATTCAAAAAGGCATAATTTTCAATCCTCTCGTCAGAACTAAGATCCGTTTTCATCATTGGAATACTCGTGACGTGCTTTTTAAAATTAAATCCCACATGGCTGTATTTTGATGAAATTTTTGTGTGTGCAACTTACTTCCCGTTTGATGCAACTATCTAGTAATCACTGTGCAACTACATGACAGTTGATATGCAACATTCTCCTTATGAATGTGCAGTTTTCACACGTGCGAACAGATGTGAACGCATTTTATTCAGGGTTTTGGTTTTTCTAAAAGGACTCATAACTCTTGAGTCGAACATCAAAATTAAGATCTGCTTTCACCATTGGAACCCGCACAACATGCTCTTTGAAACTAGATCCCACATGAGTATGTTTCAGGAAAAAAAATATGTGCAATTCAATCTCTGTTAGGGCAACTACCTAGTAGTCGATGTGCAACTATCTAAAGAGTCAATGTGTAACTTTGCCCCTACTCATGGACGTGCAGTTGTCAGTGATGGCACCTCCCCTAGCCTACCCCCTAACAATAAGATGTGCAACTTCTGTTGCGTAGGTCAACTGCCTAGTAGTTGATGTGCAACTTTTCTTTGCCCGTGGATGTGTGGATTTCACTATTTGCTGCCTCGGTCAGCTATCTAATAGTGGATGTGCAACTTTGGATTCTTCCCCGATCAACTGCCTAACAGTGATGTGCAACTGTCCCTGTACCCCATGAATGTGTAGTTTTCCCTGCTAGCACCCCGTCCAAACCACCCCTACTAGCGAGATGTGCAACTTTAGTGCCCCATCTATATCACTAGTAGAAAACAGGCCTTTGGTCCAGGCAGGGCAAGCCCATTAATCCTGGTTCACTCATGAACCGGGACCAATGGGGGCATAGGTCCCGGTTCATGCGGCCAGGGCACGGGCCGGGCCTCGGGGGCCATTGGTCCCGGTTCGTCTGAGACCATTGGTCCCGGTACCAGACACAAACCGGGACCAATGGGTCTTGCTCCTGGCCCACCACCTTTAGTCCCGGTTGGTGACTGGAACTGGGACCAAAGGTGTGTTTTTTTGCCCAAACAAAACTAAAACAAAACTATAATAATCTACAATAGCAAAAAGAATCAACTAAAAAGCTTTAATAAAACTCTAATAGGAAAAGGAATCAACTAAAAAGAATCAATAAAAAATAAAATTTATGCAACTTAAATTATATAAAATTTATGCAACTAAAAAGAATCATTTGTAGCGCTTTTCAATTTCAGGGTCATTTACCTCAACAATATCAGTGAATGCATGAAAAATAACAAATGAAGTCAGAAAGGGTTGAAAATTGCTAATGTGGCTTTGAATGGTGCATTTTGAACACACAAAGAGTCTGGAGTTCAAATAAGTTCAAAAAAAATAAAATCCCTTTGTAACAGATGAGTTTTCGTCCGAAACCCTGATACTTCGAAAGAGATTGTCCGTTTTATAAACGAAATGCATCCAGTTTTTGCCGTAACCCTCTCAACTTTTTAGCACATGCTATGTGGGTGAAATGATGATACCATGCCAACTTTCAACATTTTTAGAGATCCTTTGTAGTGCTTTTCAATTTCAGGCTCATTTAGCTCAAAAATATCAGCGAATGCATGAAAAATAACAAATGAAGTCAGAAAGGGTTGAAAATTGCGGATGTGGCTTTGAATGGTGCATTTTGAACCACTGTTCAAGAAATCTTCCGATTCAGCGATTTATCGTCCGATTTATCGCTACTCTTGGGGTGACCGATAAGATTATGCCTTATCTTCACCATTTATCGTTTGAGCCGATTTATCGCTATGACAAGCGATTTATCATGAATCTACCGATAAATCAGGCCTATTCATAGCACTATGTTTGCCAAAACTATGTTTATTTGCGTTTTGTGGACCTTGTTACACAATATGTACTGTTGTCCTATTTTGTTCGTCATTATACAAGGATTCAAAGGCTAGGAATCAAGGTAACGCCTCTGTCAATATTGTTTTGGTGTTGAATATAGCATATTTTAGTGTTGGGAACCTGAGAATTGCAAAAAATGGTCGATTAATAGTCGATCGATAAAATCGATTAATCGACCGATTTCCGATTGATCTCTAATCCATAGTTGTCCGAGACGATAACGATAAGCGATATCCTCAACATTGTTTTGAATACACAAAGAGTCTGGAGTTCAAATAAGTTCAAAAAAATGAATTCTCTTTGTAACACATGAGTTTTCGTCCGAAAGTCTGATACTTCGAAAGAGATTGTCCGTTTTGTACACGAAGTGCGTCTAGTTTTTGCCGTAACCCTCTCAATTTTTTAGCACATGCTATGTGGGTGAAATGATGATATCATGCCAACTTTCAACCTTTTCAGAGATCATTTATAGTGTTTTCCAATTTCAAGGTCATTTAGTTCAAAGAGTGAACTAATATAAAAAAGAAATGAACTAATAGCAAAAAGAGAACTAATAGCTAAAAGAATGAATTAAAAATAATCAATTAAAATATTCTATTATGATCAACTAAAACAAAACTATAATATTCTTCAATAGCAAAAAGAAAATCAACTAAAAAACTTTTATAAAACTCTAATAGCAAAAGGAATCAACTAAAAAGTTTTTATAAACCTCTAGTATTTTCTAAACTAAAATTATATAAAATTTATGCAACTAAAGTTATCAAAATATTTTCTGTTCAAAACATTATAAGCAAAAATAAAATAAAATAAATAAGTACAAACAAAATAAAATAAATAAGTAGATAAAATAAAATAAATAAGTAGAAACAAAATAAAATAAATAAGTAGAAATAAAATAAACTTTAATAAATAAGTAGAAACAAAATAAAATAAAATAGCAACAGTAAGTATTTTGTTGTAAGTAGAAACAAAATAAAATAGATAAAACAACAAAGAAAACAAAAAAGTGCCACCTACTGGGTCACCACGGCCTGAATACGACTAGAAACTCAATTATGGGCCAGGATTCAGGCTTGCAACAGGCCCAGTAGGCCACAGGCACACAGTGACAAGTTAGGCCCGAAAGTTTGCAATTGAGAGGAGCTCGAGAGGGTGGACGCAGCAGCGCTTATAAACCGCTCTTGAGCTCCCTCAGCTAGCAAGGTGGTACTAAACTTTTGACGCGGGCAACACAAGGCCTTTGGTCCCGGTTGGTGGTACCAACCGGGACTAAAGGGTGGCATTGGTCCCGGTTGGTGCCGCGAACCGGTACCAATGCCCCCCTTTGGTCCCGGTTCGTGCCACCTACCGGGACCAATGGTCTCTGCTTCCCGCCCTTTCGGCTGCTGAAAAGAGGACTTTGGTCCCAGTTAGTGCTACATACCGGGACCAAAGGTGTTCATTGGTCCCGGTTCGTGCAAAAAAACGGGTCTAAAGCTTCATGTATATAAGGAACACTTGTGAAAATTTTGGTTTTCATCTTGCAGTTTGCCCCCGACAACACACACGGACCTCCTTGACGCCGCCAGGCTGCCGGATGCCATCGTCGTCGCCCCCGCCCCGGAGCCCATGCCAACGATGTTCGTCGCCCACACCGTCGCCGTCCGCCGCCCATGTCGTCGCCGTCCCCCGTGCCCCTGCCCCCGCGCGCCCCGGATCCTGCATGCCAACACCGTCCGCCGCCCCCACCGTCGCCGTCGTCGATGCCCCCGCCGTCGCCCTCGCCGGCCGTACTCGGTGTGAGCCGTCGCGGCCCCGGCTCTTTTTTTTCATTTTTTCATATATTTATTTTTTCCATGTATATATACTAGTAATTTGTACATATTATTATGTATAGTCACAATACTAAATCATTAAATTATAGAGCACCTATGTTTTTGTAAATTTTTCATATATGTATTTTCTATTTGAACATTTCTTTAAAAAACCAAGAAATACTACTTTATTTGAACATTCTCTGGTTTAGGTTAGTGCATTAGATGTTAGGTTAGTGTGCATTTTAGGTTAGTTGAATTCCATGTTTTTTAGTAAGTGTTTAATAGAAATAGTTAGAAAAATAATAGAACTAGTTAAACTAGTTTATTTTTAGTAAGTACTACTTTATTTTATTTATATTATGTAAGTGCTTAGTTGAACTAGTTGATTTAATAAAACTAGCTTATTTTACTATAGAAGGAGTTTATTTTTAGTAAGAAAATTAATAGCTTATAGGATTTTTGTTTTTGCCCAAGTGGCCGGTCATGTTTGCAGGTTACACCTCCGAGTGGCCTATGTTTTGCCGAAGTGTTGATTAGTTTCCGTTCCGGCAAATTTCAGACGCTCGATATGTACTTTTTTAGAAAGATAATTAAACGATATTTTGGGTTGACTTTAAGTCTGTCGAGGCTCCGCCATATATGAGAGGACAAAGAATCCCGACTGTTGTCATGGGGGTCGTGTCTCCTTCTTCTCCTTGTGCTAGACCTTTGTTATGCACTAGGGGAAGGAGGAGTAACGACTATCACCGACGGTAGCAAATGTCAGAGAGGAATCAGTGAGGGAGAGTCTCCACCATATATGAGAGGACGAAGAATCCCGACTGTTGTCATGTGGGTAGCTTCTCCTTCGTTCTCGTGTGCTAGACAATTTGGTGTAATGCACTCGGGAACGAAAGGGGGAGCTACCATCACTGACGGTCGAATATATACACCACGTGAGCTGAGAGTTTTCAAGAAAAGACTCGACAGACCAATAGTCAACCCGTGATGAGTAATAATTTAGTTTTTGTAGTACATATATTTAATTGTATAAGTTTAATCTTTGAATTATGAACATAGAAAATGTCGTACTCGAACGACGAAAGTCTCCCGGGGGAGTGCGACTGGTGCAACGACGACCGAGGTGTGTGCGACAGGCCTCACCTGGACGAAGATCGGCGCTTTAGCATTAAGCTCCAGGAGACCTTCGATGTTGAAACGGTATGCAACGACGACAAGTGTTTTTTTCGTAATTAAGCACGACTTCAACTATTTCAACGTGTAATTTTCATGTTTTACAATTTGACTAGCTTATCCCATGCCATGCAAGACGCTATGTCTTGGAGAGGATGGGTTTTGAAGAGAATGAAAGTTTTGAAACAAAGAAAATTCACCTAAGGACCCATCATGGTATGGATTTTGAAGTAAATCTATACAATTCTCAGAGCGTAACCCATTTTGGTTGCCCAAATTGGGAAGCACTTTGCAAGATGTATGGTTTCTATGAGGATATGCTTGTCACCATGGATCTTGGTGATCCTGAAATCGAGCAAGACAATATGGACATTTGGGTCCTTGTTGATACGCTTCCAATTCTACTGCTATGTGAGTTTCTCAAACATAGTTATGAACTAATTTATAATATTTATTTCAAAATAGTTGACAACTTATTTCCATTGAAAGCTTATTTCCATTGATAGCTTATTTTCATTCTTCAAACAATATGCGGAAGATGGTAGACAAAAGCCACTACACCGATGGCTCTGAATTAACTTATCAGGAGAAAAATCATCTGATCGCATTTTGTACTGACCTTGAGAATTACTATACCTATTATCATACTCCACCAAATTATGGTCAATACGTGCCACTAGTGCACGTGTTGAACCACGATAACTTCCATGGAGATGCCCTGGTAAGATTTTTTACTATTACGATATTCGTGCATCTTTTGCATACTTATAAAGCTAGTACATCATTGCTAACTACAGAGTTATTATTATGTTTTTTAACAGAAAATCCCAATGGATTGTGTGCCTCATTTGATGTATCAGAAGGGTCGCCTTGATGTTTTGAACATACAACCAGGTCATCCTACGAATCTCACCTGTCCATATCAGATTTCCAAAACCGATGAACACATGGTAATCAAAGAATGAAAAAAATGTATGGACAGTCGTAAGGAGGTTCTTCGGAGCAAAAGGAAGCAAAGCGCAATAACTGGAGACAGGATGATCTCCATTCTCCATAATGGAGAGTCAGGGCCTATATTGTTTTATGTTATTTTACCTTAAAGAGGGTATTTTGGTCCTACCTAATACTCATGATCATGTTATTAGGGTTGGTTCGATGACTATGAGGATGATGATTATATGACTTGTTATTAATAACGAGTAGAAGTTGTATGATGATGATTAGTAGAACTTGTTATTATGATGATGCATGATGCGAGCATGAAGATCTATTATATATCAGTGGGTGAAATGAACATGGATTGGATTAAAGTGAAGGCAACATGTGGTGCATGTCGAAAGTAGTACTAATCCAAACTTGATCAAGTTTGGATTAGTACTACTTTCGACATGCACCACATGTTGCCTTCACTTCAATCTAAGCCATGTTTAGGCATAGCAGTAGCGCTGGTAAACCAAGCACGGAGATAAGAGAGGACACCTTCTCTCTATTAGCTACCTAACACCCTAAATTAACCCCCCAAACCCCCTAAACCCACCCCATTTCGAAAAAAACAAAAACCTCAGCTCCTGCTAGCTACTGACACGTGGACGCTTATTGGTCCCGATTTGTGCTACAAACCGGGACCAAAGGCCCCCCTGCCTGGGCTCGCCACAGCGGCCACGTGGAGGCCCATTTGTCCTAGTTCATGGGCGAACCGGGACTAAAGGTTTTGGGCTTTACTACCGCCCCTTTAGTCCCGGTTGCCGAACCGGGACAAATGGGCCTTATGAACCGGGACAAATGGGCCTTTTTCTACTAGTGTACACATCTTTTTAGTGCCCCCATGGATGTGTAGTTTTCGCCATCCAACTCTCCTTGCAAGTGAGATGTGCAACTTCGCCTATTGTCCCAGCCAACTACCTAGCAAACTATGTGCAACTCTATATGTTGCTCCCACCAACTAAAACTACACATTCACAAGTTGAAAGAGGAAGGAGTTGCACATCGACCACTAGGTAGTTGGGTGGAAGAACAGACTAAGTTGCAAATATTGCTGGCGGGGTGGGAGGGAGAGGTTGTGCATGAAAAATTACACATCCACAATAATAGGGGGAGTGCACATCGAGTACTAGGTAGTTAGTTGGGGCAGTAGACTACTTACACATCACAAAAAGTTGGTTGTCATGGTTGTTAGGTTGCAACATCATAGGAAGTTGGATCATCGAGCTCTAAAAAACAATTTAAAAAAATTGCACCATGCAGTACTAAAGTTGCACCATGTAATAACAAAGTTGCACCATATAGCATCAAAGTTGGCATTGAAAGTATTTCATCAAAATATACCCATACATATCTAGTTTGAAAGATATTGTCATAAGGATTCCAACGATGAAAACGGATCTGGATTCGGACACACACTTCAAAAGATATGACTTTTTAAAAATTTAAAAACCCGAAATAAATGCACGTACATCTGTTTTCTGTAAATCAAAGTGACTAGTGTGGATGCATTTAATGCCATAGCATACATGCGTAAAGGACAAAATTTTTACACATGCATGCGCTGTGAGGGCGGGCGCTCGGTTCAGCCAACGAGCCCGCGGATGATTAGTTATTTGCGTTGTTCAGCGAGTACGTCCCGGGGTGGGCTCCGCAGGGTGGATACATATATATATATACACGAATCGTGTGAGGATAGGGTAGGAAGGAACAAATGACTAAGTTGTGTTGTAATTTGAAGTCACTGTGTGGGAGGTTGGGTGGAACAGCAAGCTTCCTTTCGATTTCATCCATGAATCTCCGTCTCCAACCTTTTCGATTTCGTCCATGAATCTCCATTTTCAAGCTTGGCTACGGTTCGGGTAGAGGAAGAGTAGCTCGTCCCTAACACCTGGTATCAGATACAGTTCGATATCCTGGATCTTCCCTCGCACCACCACCGCACGTGCTTTCGAGCTCGCTGGTGAGAAGCGGCCATGGAGGCACTGTCGTTGGAGTCTAAGGCGTTGTACGATCTATTTCGCGCCGACATCACCACCAACGCCGACTCCTGCGTCTACGCAAGCCAGGACTGCGTCCTCAAGTGCGTGCAGAAGATGCTCGACAACACACACATTAGGGTGCAAATCTGAGTAGTTCCTTGATCAATGTGGTGCTGATTGATGGGTCCTTGACGTCGAAGATTGATGCGGTGCATGAGGATCTCGGTGTCGACATCGCACAACTATGTCTCGCCGAGGACAAGGGTCCTCGCACGGAGCCGTAGCGTTCCCATGGCGCCTTCTCCTCTCACGCGGATGATGCGTCATCAGGTACGGCCGACCAGTTGCAAGCTAATGGTCGCAATGACAAGGATCAACACCCAAGGCCGTCCAATTTATACGTGCCTCCGCATGTTCCAAGTGTGCATAACCGATTATCGCTGCCTATTACTCTCGTTGTTCATCCCCAGTCTGAACCGGAGCCGTTGTTATCTGCACCTTGTGTTGAATTGCCCCGATTCGATGGTAGTCATCCTCGTTTGTGGAAATCACAATGTGAGATTATTTTGCTCTTGTGGGGTACCCTGGCTCATTTTTATATTAAGTATGCCTCCTCTCAGTTTGAGGGGGCAACAGCTCGTTGGCTCGAATCTGTTCAACGTCGTGCTCCTCGTGCAACCTAGAGTGATTTTTGTTAATTATTGCATACACGCTTTGGCCAGAATGAGCATCAGGCTTTGATCCGTACATTCTTCCATATATTACTCAACTTACTTCGATTATTGATTATCTAGAGTACTTTTCTGAATTGTGTGATCAATTAACTGCTTATGAGTCTTCTCTAGATCCATTGCACTATGTCACTCGTTTCTAGGAAGGTCTGAAACTTGATATTCCTCGTTTCGTGGCGATGCAGAAACCTAAGGATTTGGACACTGCTTAAGAGTTGGCCCTGCTCCATGAGGAACTGAGTGAGCTCTGTCCTCCTTCTCCTATGCAATCATTTCCTAAGAAGAGATTCTCTGGCACTCCAGCAACTGTTGCTAAATCATCTGTTGCCGACAATTCAACTATTCATGTTCCTACAAAGCATGCTCCTCCTAATGATGAATGGGCAACACTTAGAGCATTTCGTAAATCCAAAGGATTATGTTTCATTTGTGGTGGGGAGGGGGGAATGGTCTCGAGACCATCAGTACAAAAGTTCTGTCCAGTTGCATTTTGTGCAGGAACTCATAGATCATTTGGACTCTAGTTCCACTGACTCCAGTGTTGCAGATAGCTATGTTTCTTATGAGCATGTTGAAGGAAATATGCCCTAGAGGAAATAATAAAGTTGTTATTTATATTTCCTTATATCTTTATAAATGTTTATTATTCATGCTAGAATTGTATTAACCGAAAACTTAGTACATGTGTGAATACATAGACAAAACAGTGTCCCTAGTATGCCTCTACTTGACTAGCTCGTTAATCAAAGATGGTTATGTTTCCTGACCATAGACATGTGTTGTCATTTGATCAACGTGATCACATCATTAGAGAATGATGTGATGGACAAGACCCATCCGTTAGCTTAACATTATGATCATTGAGTTTTATTGCTATTCTTTCTTCATGACTTATACATGTTCCTCTGACTATGAGATTATGCAACTCCCGAATACCGGAGGAACACCTTGTGTGCTATCAAATGTCACAACGTAACTGGGTGATTATAAAGATGCTCTACAGGTGTCTCCGAAGATGTTTGTTGGATTGGCATAGATCGAGATTAGGACTTGTCACTCCGTGTATTGGAGAGGTATCTCTGGGCCCTCTCGGTAATGCTCATCACTATAAGCCTTGCAAGCAATGTGATTAATGAGTTAGTTACGGAATAATACATTACGGAACGAGTAAAGATACTTGCCAGTAACGAGATTGAACTAGGTATGATGATACCGGCGATCGTATCTCGTTCAAGTAACATACCGATGACAAAGGGAATAACGTATGTTGTTATGCGGTTTGACCGATAAAGATCTTCGTAGAATATGTAGGAGCCAATATGATCATCCAGGTTCCCCTATTGGTTATTGACCGGAGATGTGTCTCGGTCATGTCTACATAGTTCTTTAACCCGTAGGGTCCGCACGCTTAACGTTCGACGACGATTTGTACTATGAGTTATGTGTTTTGATGTACCTAAGGTTGTTCGGTGTCCCGGATGTGATCACAAACATGATGAGGAGTCTCAAAATGGTCGAGACATAAAGATTGATATATTGGACCATGTTATTCGGACACCGGAAGTGTTCAGGATAGTTTCGGATAAAACCGGAGTGCCGGAGGGTTACCGGACCCCCCCCCCCGGGAAGTTATGGGCCTTAGTGGGCCTTATGGGAGAGAGAGGGCCGTAGCCAAGAGGTGCCCCCCCCAAGGGGAGTCCTAATAGGACTAGGGGAGGGGGTGCGGCCCCTCTTTCCCTCTCCCTCTCCCTCTCCTTCCTTCTTCTCCTTCTTGGACTAGGAAAGGGGGAACCTATTCCTACTTGGAGTAGGATTCCCCCCCTTGGGTGCTCCCCTTGTGGCCGGCCGGCCTCCTCCTCCCCTCCTTTATATACGGTGGAGGGGGCACCCCATAGACACAGTTGGCTAGTGGGTGTCTGTTTCTCCAACTTTAGTTGAATCGAGTGTGACTACGCCCGGTCCTTGTTGAAGGTTAAAACAACACACTTGACGAAAAATCGTTGTGGTTTTAATGCATAGGTAAGAATGGTTCTTGCTAGAAGCCCGTAGCAGCCACGTAAAACTTGTAACAACAAAGTAGAGGATGTCTAACTTGTTTTTGCAGGGCTTGCTGTGATGTGATATGGTCAATATGTGATGATATATAATTTGTTGTATGAGATGATCATGTTTTGTAACAGTTATCGGCAACTGGCAGGAGCCATATGGTTGTTGCTTTATTGTATGAAATGCAATCGCCATGTAAATGCTTTACTTTATCTCTAAGCGGTAGCGATAGTCGTAGAAGCAATAGTTGGCGAGACGACAATGATGCTTCGGTGGAGATCAAGGTGTCAAGCTGGTGACCATGGTGATCATGACGGTGCTTTGGATATGGAGATCAAAGGCACAAGATGATGATGGCCATACCATATCACTTATTTGATTGCATGTGATGTTTATCTTTTTATGCATCTTATTTTGCTTAGTACGATGGTAGCATTATAAGATGATCTCTCACTAAATTTCAAGGTACAGGTGTTCCCCCTGAGTATGCACCGTTGCGACAGTTCGTCGTGCCAAGACACCACGTGATGATCGAGTGTGATAAGCTCTACGTTCACATACAACGGGTGCAAGCCAGTTTTGCACACGCAGAATCCTCGGGTTAAACTTGACGAGCCTAGCATATGCAGATATGGCCTCGGAACACTGAGACCAAAAGGTCGAGCGTGAATCATATAGTAGATATGATCAACATAGTGATGTTCACCATCGAAAAATACTCCATCTCACGTGATGACCGGACATGGTTTAGTTGATATGGATCACGTGATCACTTAGATGATGTGACGCCCCCGATTTAATCGTACACTAATCATGCACGCAAACGTGTACGATCAAGATCAGGGACTCATGGGAAGATATCACAACACAACTCTAAAACATAAATAAGTCATACAAGCATCATAATACAAGCCAGGGGCCTCGAGGGCTCGAATACAAGTGCTCGATCATAGACAAGTCAGCGGAAGCAACAATATCTGAGTACAGACATAAGTTAAACAAGTTGCCATAAGATGGCTAGCACAAACTGGGATACAGATCGAAAGAGGCACATGCCTCCTGCCTGGGATCCTCCTAAACTACTCCTGGTCATCGTCAGCGGCCTGCATGTAGTAGTAGGCACCTCCGGTGTAGTAGGAGTCGTTGTCGACGATGGCGTCTGACTCCTGGGCTCCAGCATCTGGTTGCGACAACCAGGAAGAAAGGAACGGGGGAAAAGGGGGGAGAAAAGCAACCGTGAGTACTCATCCAAAGTACTCGCAAGCAAGGATCTACACTACATATGCAAGGGTATATGTGTAAAGAGGCAATATCGGTGGACTGAACTGCAGAATGCCAGAATAAGAGGGGATAGCTAGTCCTATCGAAGACTACGCTTCTGGCAGCCTCCATCTTGCAGCATGTAGAAGAGAGTAGATTGAAGTCCTCCAAGTAGCATCGTATATCATAATCCTACCCGGCAATCCTCCCCTCGTCGCCCTGTGGAAAAGCGATCACCAGGTTGTCTGTGGAACTTGTCTAGGTGTGTTTTATTAAGTATCCAGTTCTAGTTGTCATAAGGTCAAGGTACAACTCCGGGTCGTCCTTTTACCGAGGGACACGGCTATTTGAATAGATAAACTTCCCTGCAGGGGTGCACCACATAACCCAACACGCTCGATCCCATTTGGACGGACACACTTTCCTGGGTCATGCCCGGCCTCGGAAGATCAACACGTCGCAGCCCCACCTAGGCACAACAGAGAGGTCAGCACGCCGGTCTAAATCCTATGGCGCAGGGGTCTGGGCCCATCGCCCATTGCACACCTGCACGTTGCGAGGGCGTTCCAGTCCAATCCGGCGCGCGCCGCTCCGTCGATGACATCAAGAAGGCTTTGGCTGATACCACGACGTCGAGTGCCCATAACTGTTCCCGTGTAGTTGGTTAGTGCGTATAGGCCAGTGGCCAGACTCAGATCAAATACCAAGATCTCGTTAAGCGTGTTATTATGAAGTAACCGCAGACACCGACCAGGGCCAGGCCCACCTCTCGCCTAGGTGGTCTCAACCTGCCATGTCGCTCGGCCACATAGTAATAGTCGGGGGCCGTCGGGAACCCAGGCCCACCTCTACCGTGATGGAGCCACCTGTCCTTCCAGCCCCCACATCGGAATCACTTGTGGGTACTCAACAAGCTGGCCCGACTTTAGTCACCATCTGTATAGTATGTATATATGTATAGTATATACCCGTGATCAACTCCTGAGTGATTACGACCCGATAGTATAGCATGGCAGACTGACAAGAATGTAGGGCCAAAGATGATAAACTAGCATCCTATACTAAGCATTTAGGATTGCGGATAAGGTATCAATAACTGTAGCAACAATGACAGGCTATGCAACATAATAGGATCAATCGGAACAGTAACATGCTATACTACTCTAATGCAAGCAGTAGAGAGAAGAATAGGCGATATCTGGTGATCAGGGGGGGCGCTTGCCTGGTTGCTCTGGCAAGAAGGAGGGGTCGTCAACACCATAGTCGATCGAGGCAGCAGCGGCGTCGGTCTCGTAGTCTACCGAAGAGAAGAGGATGAAGAAACAATAAATATAATGCAAACATAAGCATGACGATGCATGACATGAAAATGAACGGTGCTAGGCGTGCCCTAACACGGTAGGAGGCGATACCAGCAAAGGGGGGAAACATCCGGAAAAGTATCCCCGGTGTTTTGCGTTTCGGACAAATGAACTAGAGGGGAAAAGTTGCGTGTTCACTATGCTAGGGATGTGTGGCGGATGAACGAGCTACATAACTGGATAAGTCTCATCGTTCTGAGCAACTTTCATGTACAAAGTTTTTCCATCCGAGCTACGGTTTATTTTATATTAATTTTCTAAGTTTAAATGATTTTCTGATATTCTCTAGAATATTTTTAATTCGGATTTAAATGGGACAATGGCTATTGGTACCCAGAAGTGTACCCAGCCAGTGCATGGCAGGTAGGGTCAGTTGACTTGGTCAACTGCCCAGTCAGCACTGACTAGTCAAAGTGAACAGTGAAGGTGGGGCCTACTTGTCATGGACTTAGCTATTCTTAATCTAGTTTTGCATTTTAATATAACAGTTGGTCCCACATGCCATCTACTACTAGACTAACTTAGCACTAATTAATACTAACCAAACCTAGTAGTTCTAATCTATGCAGGGGCCGGCCATTAGTGGACAGAGCCCAGCCGGCCACACACGGCCATGTACAGGGGGTGGCGGCCATGGCCAAGAATGGCAGCAGCAACAAATACGCAGCAGCAGTAGGTAGTAGCAATACGCAGCGGCAGAAGCATTAGCTAGCAGCAGCACATAGCGGCAGCAACAAATACGCAGCAGCAACATAGCTGCCAAGAATGGCAGCAGCAACAAATACGCAGCAGCAGTAGGTAGTAGCAATACGCAGCGGCAGAAGCATTAGCTAGCAGCAGCACATAGCGGCAGCAAGCAGAGCAACAGCGAGCAGCGCTGGGAGCAGCAGCGCAGAGCCCCGGTAACGTAGAAGAAGCAGCAGCAGCCATGAGCAGCAACAAGCAGCAGTAAAGGGAGGGCAGCAGTACTGCTAGGAGCAGCAGCATGCACGGTTCGGCGCGGAGCTTGGCCCGAGCGCGGCGAACGGTGGCGAGGGCACGAGCACGCGGGCGCGGGTCTGCGGCATGGCCAGGCGCGACGGGAGCGGGAGTGCGTGTGAGTAGGGAGCGGAGCTCCAGTTACAGTGGCCAAGAACGGGGCAACTGCTGCGGGGAAAAATGACCATCGCGCCGGCCGACTCCGGTCACGGCGGTTCTACGACCTAGAGGATGTGTGCGCAGTTGGAAAGAGGGGAGGGGGCGAGCGGAGCTCACCGGGAAGGCACAGGAGGGCTCGGCGGACTCGGGGCCGTGTTGGCCACGGCGAATCGGTCGGAGGAGGCCATCGATGCAGAGGACGAAGACGGTAGATGGCGGCCTTGAAGCACATCCGGGGGTCGCGATCTTCGGCTTGGAGACGAGTAGGAGACCGGTGATGCTCCTGGGCATGGAGGGGCGGCGAGAGGATCTTGGTGGCATGGTGAGCGGCGACGGCGCTCTCTGTCGCAGGCGGTTTGAAGAGGAACGGATCAAAGGGAGGACGATTTGGCGATTTAGGGTTCGTCCATCGGGAAACATCCAGAGGAGCCGCGGGATGGCCGGCGCGTGGCCATCCTGACCACGGACACACGCGCTGCGTCCACCTCGTCCGTGGTGAATAGGAGGTTGAAGAAGGTTATAGTGGTGGGTTGGGCCGGTTCCTGTAGCGAGGAGGCCAAAGTGCACAGTAGCACTTTGCCTTTTTCTTTTTCTCTTTAAGTTTTTTGCTTTTCTTTTTATTTGTTTTGTTTTCTATTTACTTTGAATATTATATCGGTCTTATAATATATGAGACTTGGCCCATAATTAGTAATGCAATATTAGACACTGCCACAAAAGTTGTGGTGGTTATTTAAAATAGTTTGTATTTTTATAAAATTTAAAAGGCATTTATTTAGTTGTTTTACCCACTGTTTTAATTACTTAAGTGCACTTAAATCTTTTATAAAAATGTGGTTTCTCCATCATAATTACCTATGCACTATTTGGCACAAACCGAACAATTTAGTTTTAATATTTGAAAATGTTATTGTTTGACTTGAATTCAGATTTAATTTGAATCGGTTTTAAACTAACGCGAGTTTATCGGCAGTAACCGATGTGACGTGGCATCATTAGCAGAGGTTCACTGTAGCTTAATTACCCGGGTGTCACAATTCTCCTCCACTACAAGAAATCTCGTCCCGAGATTTAAGAGGGGGAGTAAGGGGGGAGGGATTGGGTTACGGAAAATCTAATGGATCTTCTCGGTCTTGGTTGCTCTTCTCGAATAGGTCCATCCAATATATTGATGCCTTCATACTTCTGCTTCAAGTCAAAATGATGAAGTCGCCATCCTTCCCTCGGGATCTTCATTGCACATACGAAAAGGATAAGCGGTAACTTCAGAAGAACGGACCTCTACAAGGTTTCTATTTGGTAGATAACGTCAACGAAGATGGCGGAAAGTAACTCTCGAATTGAAACTTAGAAAATTTCGAGAGGAAAGTAACAAGGTACAATAAGGAGTTTCAAGCGGCCAGGCAATCGTTCGATGCCTATTCAGAAGGTGAAAGGGTTTCAGGGCAACGAGAATAAGTACTGTGTCTAATAACAGAATTGATGATCTCTCAGAAAGTGGCTCGTGAATTTCATACGAGGCCACATGCGAGGAACAACCTTTAAAACAGGGGGTGTACAGGAGAGTTAGGTTTCGATCATGTGGAACTATGGGTTATGGGCCCACTATGTGGATTAAAAGTACTCCCTCCTTCCATCTATATAGGGCCTAATGCGTTTTTCAAGGCTAACTTTGACCAAATGTTAGAGCAATAATATATGACATGCAACTTACACAAAGCACATCATCAAATTCGTATGTGAAAGGAGCTTTCAATGATATAATTTTCACATTATGCATGTCATGTAGTATTAATTTTATCAATAGTCAAAGGCGGTCTTGAAAAACGCATTAGGCCCTATATAGATGGAAGGAGGGAGTAGGAAGGTGGTGACGATTTGCACGGTCATGTAAGCAAGGCATGTCAAGGTTAGCCTGTCAGTTATATGTCAGTAACAACATTGATACCAAGGGCGAGGGACAAAGAGAACCATTTTCCTGCTCATCGAAATGAGGCGGACCAATAGGCAAAGTTCTCGTCCATCGATGGTTACCGGAATGTCATTAACAATAGTAAGAGGGTCTTACTGACAGAGTTGTACACTGAGGTGTTTGCACAAGCAGGGAATTATTACTGCTTATCTTTATCTAATAATAAAGAGAATTGGGTTCCTGTCGTACGTCGTCGCATGTGATTTTGCATAAAAGTCACTCGGTTTATATGAAACTAATCCGCAATCCTTGTTTTAATAGGTCTCTATATAACGTTTCAATTTTGCAAAAAAAAACATGTACTCATTTGAATTCCACCCGCTGTCCTCCCGTCGTCTTATCCATTTCTCCTGCGACAGCGACGGCGGCTTCGCCCATTCCGTCGTGCGACAGCGACGGCCGCCGCCGTGCCTCGCGCGGGAGGATGGAGAACGGTGCGGCGAGGCGAGGCAGTGGTGGTGGCGTGTGCGGCGGAGACGGCGCGGCAAGGCCGGGCAGTGGCGGTGGTTGACCGGACGTCGTGCCTCGCGCGGGAGGATGGACGACGCTCGCCGGGGCGTGTGCGGTGGAGACGGCTTCTTCCGCGCGTCGAGGTGGAGCGGCAGAGGACGGGAAGGCAAGGAGGCAAGGTGGGTATGCTGTGCACCAGGGCCGCCTTCGTCCTCCACCTCCTCCAAAAGCGCGCGCTCGCCGCGGGCGCTGGCAGTGGCGCGGCGGTCCTCGCCAGCGGGTGCGCGGGTGCGCGGAGGCGACGAGGATCGAGGGAGCTCTCCTCCCTAGCAGCTGGAGGCGCTCGGGATCGAGCGAGTGGGCGAGGGGATCGGGGCCCCTGGTGGCTGCCTGCTTGGCGATTGCACGAGATGCTGCTCGGGCGTGGGTTGGCCGACTCGATCTCCTCGACCCAGGGCCCCGTGCTCGTCAGCGCCTGCCCCATCGCGCACGACTTCTCTGATCCAGCGCCAAATTCCGAGGACCATGCGGAGCTCGACCTGGACGCACTCCACCTAATGGGAGGGCAGCACCAAGAACGGCAACAACAGTATGGGCTTGCTGCCAGCAAGGTAGAGTAGCTCCCCCCTCCATTTTTTGGGCATTTTTCAGTGTACATCACATGCTAAACTTGGTAGAACACTAAATCTTTAATCACATAAATTTCTCACTCACGCAACTAAACAATTTGGACACAGATTTCATGCCCTGGAAGACTGCTTTGTGCAGATGGTGGAAGGAGGCAATCCAAACTTTGTCAGTGAAGTTCCAGTTGAGGAAAGAACAGAGAGAGGAAAGACAACAAAGGGAATTTGGTTAAAGCGAAAAACAGTTTCGTGTAAAACTCTCCACCCAGTCTCCCAGCTCAGCAGTTGATTTGAGGGCGATGTTCCGCAGGCATTCCGGCGAATGAGGAACCTAACCGACAAATGGATTATTTTTCTGAATCCTATTTGTTACATATGAGTCGACCGTTGATACATGTTTGTTAGGGATAAATTTGGCAATATATCATACAAGGATGGTTGTGGTACTCCGTCAGCAAAGCAACTCTGATCCCTCCAACTCTCAGGTTTTTTATTCCTCTACTTAATGATGCATGGGTGTGTACTTGGCTGGTTGGGCTATGTGGTTAGATTGATTTTCTGGAATCCTTTCAGATTGTTGGACTATACAGAGCTAAGATAGAAAACTTTCAGATGTTGTCCAGATTGCATCCTTCAATGCTATCTGTACTTCAATGCTTGATGTTTCCTCCCCAGGTAGAATATTAGTGTTGATTCCAGTATCGCAGATGCATTTTACCCAATTGTTTGTGCCGATTTGGAGGTGCACATAGTTTGTTCGGCGATTTGGCATGTAAATCCAGAGATTAAATTCGAGTGATACACACAAATTGTTCAAATCGCGTTGCAATTTTATGAATCTATCGTATGTGCTAGATTATATATCTATGTCAAGAAGGATGCATGATGCCCCCACTTTGTCGTGGCTTCGAATTAGTGGTGCCACGGTTATGTATATCTGCATGGTGTATATTCTAGGATCATGAAAGTCTCTGAATTAGTTTAATTTTTTTCGTTCTTTGGTTATAAATATATAATTTCAGGTTTCTAAGACTAACAGTTTTTTTTCTATAAGGAGTGAAAAAAACAATTTTTTGTTTTTTGGTCATCCTTAAACTATTATTACTTTTTTCCCAATTTCTAACTTTAATCTCTACCTAATAATCTTCTCGTTGATTCACATGGTTCTTGATGCGATGAAAAGGGAAGTGAATTATCTCAGAGCCACCTTTATTACCGTTCTTTCATGCTTGCATATTGCATTACATATAAGACCATATATTATTTGCTAAATTACAGCTGAAACACTCGACATGGTTCCTTGACTTATTTGCTCCTGTAGATTCTGAACTAGCAGTTCATTGAGGAGCCTAAAATGGTTCCCGGTGGTGTTTACATTGTCATGCTTACATCTGTTGGCTAGCAGACAGTCAGCAAACCTTTTCTCTCTAATAAAGAGGGCCAGATGTCTGTACAAGTTCTTTTATTGTAAGTTCAGCTTTAGAGCTGTCGTCAGGAGGTCATGTTTTTCATAACCTGGATAATTTATATCCGCTTCCTGAACTCTGAAGTGCATAGGTTCTCTATTTTCAGTGGACTGAAGATTACAGTAGGTACTGAATCCTCATTTCCTCATTTTGAAACTCCCATTTGGTCGACCTGATCTGTCACATGCACAACGCCAACTAAATAATCGAAAGGCCTGTATATGATGGGGTATTGTGGTTTGCCATAGAGAAGAGAAGGGTGTACAAAGCTTCTTCTAAGATTACCAAATTATTACAGCATGCTGACTGTAAAATAGACTAATTGTATGTCGGCTGAGAAGATAATATATTGTTTTGCATCAAATAGAAACGGGAACCTTGCTCCTTTTGAGGTGGGAAAGATAGAAGTCTGAAGATGAGAAGCATGATCTTTTCTTTGTCATGTTGCTCTACCTCTGTAGTGTCCGATCATAACTTTCTCCACATATTTCATGCGCGCTACGCCAATTTCTCTTTCACCAGATGATACAATATTGATTCAGTAGAAGGGGAAAAGGGGGAGTGGACATGGACATGGCTGTTCCGATCCTTGAGCTTGTGCGAGCTCGGATGAACAGTAAAAAATGGAAGATCAATTCAGAAATGCTGATTTTTTTGCCAAACATTGACAAATGTTTTGACTGCTTGCAAAGTTTAATCTTCGGATGACATTTGTGGTAGACATGGCAAAAAAAAGCCAGAATCAATGCTCCAAAATGTCATTTTCAAAAGCATTCTGGAGCATCGATTTTTTTGCTATGTTTTATACAAATGTCATCCTGCATTAAAACTTTGCAAGCAATGAAAACATTAATAAATGCTTACTACAAAAATAGATTTCTTTGGTTTTACTATTCACCCTAGCTCACATGAGCTCGGGATCAGAACATCACTTTCGTAGGTGGACTCACATTATGGAGGTGAGACATAAGAGGTTGTGGTGGCCGTGCGTGCGCATACATAACTTTGGTGTTTTACGCTAAATACTTCTATGTTGATATTATTGCTTGACGATTCTGAAAGGAGAAGAAAATGGCAAAATAATCCCTCAGAATTTATAGTGTGAATATGGAAGGTTTGATGATTTTGAGCCGGGTGCGACACTAACAGTGGTAGTGAGCTTAGAGCGGGGAGACAGTAGTGGATGAAGAGCGGGAGGGGGAGGACGACGACGTAAAAGATCTGTAGAAATAAAAAACAAATGTTGCTTAATGTGCATGAGGATCATAAAGATGTATGTTTTACACGACTGAAATTGGACCACTAGAATATTTATACCCGTGGAAACGCAAGGGCAATTTACTATACCTAATAATAAAGTCATCAGTATTTCTGGCGGCACGTCACATAAATCGCCCCCTAAGTTGCAAAATATTACCCATCGATGCCACCTATAATTGACAAATGTTTCACACAGGAGAATTCCCTGCCTGGGCCGGCCCATGGATCACGCTGGGAGAGGACGCAACATGCCTGTTTGGCCCGGCCCATGTGCGGGCGGCCTGTTTTAAAATTTCGTTTTTTATTTGTAGTTTTTCATTTCCATTTTCAATTTTTTCTCCTTTAAATAATTTCGTACTTCAAAAAGAATTTTAAAATAAAAAAGAGAATTTTCCAAATAAAATGTTCAATAAGTCATAAAATGATTGTGGATTAAAAAATGTGTGTAATTTTTTAAAATAATATTCGCATATTAAAAAAATGTTTACGATTTCGAAAAAATGTTTGCACAATAAAAAATATACCTGATGATTTTTAAAAAAAAAACTTATGTACTTAAAAATGTTAATGAAATTGAACAAAATTGTTCATCAAAATGTTATCAGTGATGCAGCAAAGTGTTGTCATGGCCTTGGAGATTATGATTTGTTTTTCTCCCGTTGCAACGCACAGGCCCTTTCGCTAGTATCATATAGATCATAGAAAGGGTTTAAACAAACCAATGGAAAGGGAAAAGTGTTTATCAGATTTAATCAGAACAATGGAAAGAAAAATGTGTTTAAACACATAATTCAGGGGTATATCCTTCCCAAGGACAAGCATAGCATGATATCCATGACAGGATATAACGTAGAAAATCATTAAGGTAATGGGGAGAGGAATTTTCATGACATTATCCATACAACGGTGTTTGGATAATTGATCAAGAAACATTTAGCATTGGGCTTTAAATGTTCTTGTTGAAAATCGGAGTACCACAGACATGCTTCGAGATAGCATTGACATGTTCTTCAAGCAAAGGTCAGACTTGGATAGACAAAGGATTCATCAAGAACAACTTATAGAATAAGTCTTACAATTTCCTCATGGAAGAATGGTTAACCTTGTTAAAAATGGAAACCATAACAGCAGGTCCTCCGGCTAGGTGTGCTAGGCATGACATCACCTTATCTGTTCATATAAGGACCAATGTTATGACTCTTGGAAAATATCCGAACCATCATATCTGACCGAGTTTCGGATCTGGTTGGGGTCATGATACCTCAGACTCAGGATGCCTGAGAAGGAAGGGGTGCAACACAATTTGACGAGATGACATTGTAAGATTCTCGGGAAATGTACTATGGAAGCGAGTTCCAAAGCAGGAGTTCATCCTTAAATCAAGGGGAGGGTGAGGAGGTGGCTGATGGGCTCAGCGACAATTCATTGAGATTTACAAAAAGGTGGATTTCCACAATTATGTGAACAAGGAGATAACATTTGTCATATCCAATGATATGATGATGTATGCTCAAGGAAAAAAACATACACAATTAAACATTGGTTGAAAGGTGCACACCAAATATGGGCTTAGGTAGCATGATCAATGTTAGAATGGTGATTCGATAACCAATGGTCTAAGAATGAAATATCGACCATTAACTTCAAAGCAATAGGGTTGCTAGAATCGCACATCATAGTTCAATTGTCGGTTTTCCGGTTAGAAACAACATGGGGACCAAGGAATGAACGGATATGACAAGAAGTATCACCTGTATCAAGATCTCTTAAGAGGTGGTGAAATTCTCACGACTTTCTTGACATAAAAGATGGTAATACTCCAAGGTAAAGAAGAACAAATGCTGGGTAGCAAGGATCTCAAGGTATAACACAAAACATGAACAAGTTTGTGTTGAACGGAAGGCAATAAAGTGGTCGATGAACACAAACCATCGAAGGCAAGGATGGTATTTCTCAACATGAATTCAATTGATATCCTGGAAGAGCTCAGAATGCTGATGATGATCATGACAAGTTTTGTCGAAAGGCTCCATGAAGAAGCAATTGAACATCGGCTACATCAAGCAATAGGACTAATGCAACGAAAGATTATTGGAACCACAGATACGACACCAACTCGGAATCAAGCTTCTGTTCGAGGTGAAACGATAAGACAAGGAAGATCGACGTAACCTTAGCTCATCGCCGAAAGTGGTGCTCCTGGAGTAAGGACCGGGTAGCACAGTTAAAATCAGCACGATACTGATATAGCCGATCAGGTTAGGAATGGTGTGATCGGGTACAAACTCGTAAGCAAAGAAGATTGCTAAGAATTGTTGAATTGCAGAGCGGACTCTCGGTGTCCTTGAGAGTTTAACAACTCAAAACCCGGGAAAACTGGAATCGGTGAGAATGTAATACTTGATGAAGAACTCATAAGAAGCTATACAGTTCCGTGATAATCTCGAGATACCAGGGGGTAATACTCGATGACAGATCAAAGTAGAGGTTGGACTGGGGTATTGCTCTGAAGCAGACAAGTGCTTACACTTGCACGAGAAATGGTATTTAAAGGAGAACATGGCCGGAACCACGATTGCAAAAGGCCAGATCCCAGATATAAGATGAACTTATACCAAGGGAATATTTAATTGAAGAGAAGCTTCAATGATAGATCTACATCGTGTCCATGGGCATGAACACAAAGTTCAAGGTCGACTCCCGCTTCTCCAATGCATAACCTTTCATTCACTTTTCACTTTCGAAGAAGTTGTACTGTTGAAATTTTATCTGGCAAAATACCAGAAGAGTATGACTCGTGAAAACTTCTGAGTTCACACATATTAAGGAAGGCATAGGTTCAACCCATCAGGGTATCGTGGAAACATATACCACAAGCTTTAATAGTAAATATCGCCAGCTCGAAAGCTGAGCATGGTTGAGAAAGCAGAGGATACAATTTACCAAAGGCAGTATGTATATGAGGGAAAGCTCACAAGGTTATTGAATATGAAGGACACTATTGGATAAAATCCAACAAAGGACCTGCCGGTCCATAATGGAGCTGATGTGAGTATCGACACACAACCAGAGGAAGTAACAATCCAAAGGCAATGGATTATAGAAACAACTGACTAATTCAGAGCTAAAATGCAAAGGAATTGAGATTTTCAAATCAAGGACTCAGAAGCAAACACTCTGATTAAGGATGGATAAGTCAAGTAGACTTAGAAGCACAACCGATCAAGGCATTGATTGGTCAAGAACCAGCTCATATCCAAATGACTGAGCCGGATAATCCTAGGATTCGATTGATGATTGTGAACATTCGCAACGTATTGAATCAGTTGACTCAAAAATTGATAGTGACAAAGGATGCCAATAAGACTACTATACTTATGGGGTTAACCATGATAGAAATTCAAGAACAACAGGCTGCTGAGGATTTTCGAAAAATCAAATAGTATTTCGAAGATTTTGGTGAAAGACATGAACAACTGGGAATGAGCGGATACTCGGTAAGTGCGAGGAATTATCCGTAGGGGTATTCATGTGGCAAGGAACTGCAAGGCAGTAGGCTCAAAGTATTTTTGGAACAATGGAGAGAATTTCAGGGTATCTTGTAACAACAAGATCAACTGGGAATAAAAGTAGCAACGACAAGTGCATGTAATTATCCATAGGGATATTTCGATGGTAGGGAATTGAAAAAGCAATGGGCACAAAGTCTCGAGAGAACATCGGAGAGTATCTTCGAAATCCTTCGGTGCACCAAGTATTTATCTGGAGTAAGGGGCTCTCAGGGTGGAAGTAGTTATGAGAACCTAGAGTTGGCGTTAGTAAAATCATTTAACCCGAATAGAAGAGAGATCAGAGTCCCAGAGTATAGACAGGAGTAAAAGATCCTAATACCACCCAATGGCGACATGGGCCCGTAAGACACACAACCATGTTAGTAAAAGTTTTGTAATGTCTAGACTCGACTTGGGCCAAGGAGTGTAGAAGGGGGATTCCTACAGGCAGTCGGCTCTGATACAAACTTGTGACGCCCCCGATTTAATCGTACACTAATCATGCATTCAAACGTGTACGATCAAGATCAGGGACTCATGGGAAGATATCACAACACAACTCTAAAACATAAATAAGTCATACAAGCATCATAATACAAGCCAGGGGCCTCGAGGGCTCGAATACAAGTGCTCGATCATAGACGAGTCAGCGGAAGCAACAATATCTGAGTACAGACATAAGTTAAACAAGTTGCCATAAGATGGCTAGCACAAACTGGGATACAGATCGAAAGAGGCACAAGCCTCCTGCCTGGGATCCTCCTAAACTACTCCTGGTCATTGTCAGCGGCCTGCATGTAGTAGTAGGCACCTCCGGTGTAGTAGGAGTCGTCGTCGACGATGGCGTCTAACTCCTGGGCTCCAGCATCTGGTTGCAACAACCAGGAAGAAAGGAAAGGGGGAAAAGGGGGAGAAAAGCAACCGTGAGTACTCATCCAAAGTACTTGCAAGCAAGGATCTACACTACATATGCAAGGGTATATGTGTAAAGAGGCAATATCGGTGGACTGAACTGCAGAATGCCAGAATAAGATGGGATAGCTAGTCCTATCAAAGACTACGCTTCTGGCAGCCTCCATCTTGCAACATGTAGAAGAGAGTAGATTGAAGTCCTCCAAGTAGCATCGCATAGCATAATCCTACCCGACGATCCTCCCCTCGTCGCCCTATGGAAAAGCGATCACCGGGTTACCTGTGGAACTTGTCTAGGTGTGTTTTATTAAGTATCCAGTTCTAGTTGTCATAAGGTCAAGGTACAACTCCGGGTCGTCCTTTTACCGAGGGACATGACTATTCGAATAGATAAACTTCCCTGCAGGGGTGCACCACATAACCCAACACGCTCGATCCCATTTGGACGGACACACTTTCCTGGGTCATGCCCGGCCTCGGAAGATCAACACGTCGCAGCACCACCAAGGCACAACAGAGAGGTCAGCACGCCGGTCTAAATCCTATGGTGCAGGGGTCTGGGCCCATCGCCCATTGCACACCTGCACGTTGCGAGGGCGGCCGGAAGCAGACCTAGCCTCCCTAATACAAGAGCAGGCGTTCCAGTCCAATCCGGCGTGCGCCGCTCCGTCGCTGACATCAAGAAGGCTTCGGCTGATACCACGACGTCGAGTGCCCATAACTGTTTCCGCGTAGTTGGTTAGTGTGTATAGGCCAGTGGCCAGACTCAGATCAAATACCAAGATCTCGTTAAGCGTGTTATTATGAAGTAACCGCGGACGCTGACCAGGGCCAGGCCCACCTCTCGCCTAGGTGGTCTCAACCTGCCCTATCGCTCCGCCACATAGTAATAGTCGGGGGGCCGTCGGGAACCCAGGCCCACCTCTACCGGGATGGAGCCACCTGTCCTTCCAGCCCCCACATCGGAATCACTTGCGGGTACTCAACAAGCTGACCCGACTTTAGTCACCATTTGTATAGTATGTATATACCCGTGATCACATCCCGAGTGATTACGGCCCGATAGTGTAGCATGGCAGACTGACAAGAATGTAGGGCCAAAGATGATAAACTAGCATCCTATACTAAGCATTTAGGATTGCGGATAAGGTATCAATAATTGTAGCAACAATGACAGGCTATGCAACAGAATAGGATCAATCAGAACAATAACATGCTATACTACTCTAATGCAAGCAGTAGAGAGAAGAATAGGCAATATCTGGTGATCAGGGGGGCGCTTGCCTGGTTGATCTGGCAAAAAGGAGGGGTCGTCAACACCATAGTCGATCGAGGCAGCAGCGGCGTCGGTCTCGTAGTCTACCGAAGAGAAGAGGAGGAAGAAACAATAAATATAATGCAAACATAAGCATGACGATGCATGACATGAAAACGAATGGTGCTAGGCATGCCCTAACACGGTAGGAGGCGATACCAGCAAAGGGGGGAAACATCCGGAAAAGTATCCCCGGTGTTTTGCGTTTCGGACAAATGAACTAGAGGAGAAAAGTTGTGTGTTCGCTATGCTAGGGATGTGTGGTATATGAACGGGCTACATAACCGGATTCGCCTCGTTGTTTTGAGCAACTTTCATGTACAAAGTTTTTCCATCCAAGCTACGGTTTATTTTATATTAATTTTCTAAGTTTAAATGATTTTCTGATATTCTCTAGAATATTTTTAATTCGGATTTAAATGGGACAATGGCTATGGGTACCCAGAAGTGTACCCAGCCAGTGCATGGCAGGTAGGGTCAGTTGACTTGGTCAACTGCCCAGTCAGCACTAACTAGTCAAAGTGAACAGTGAAGGTGGGGCCTACTTATCATGGACTTAGCTATTCTTAATCTAGTTTTGCATTTTAATATAACAGTTGGTCCCACATGCCATCGACTACTAGACTAACTTAGCACTAATTAATACTAACCAAACCTAGTAGTACTAATCTACGCAGGGGCCGGCCATTAGTGGACAGAGCCCAGCCGGCCACACACGGCCATATACAGTGGGTGGCGGCCATGGCCAAGAATGGCAGCAACAACAAATACGCAGCAGCAGTAGGTAGTAGCAATACGCAGCGGCAGAAGCATTAGCTAACAGCAGCACATAGCGGCAGCAAGCAGAGCAGCAGCGAGCAGCGCTGGGAGCAGCAGCGCAGAGCCCCGGTAACGTAGGAGCAGCAGCAGCAGCCATGAGCAGCAACAAGCAGCAGCAAAGGGAGGGCAGCAATACTGCTATGAGCAGCAGCACGCACGGTTCGGCACGGAGCTTGGCCCGGGCGCGGCGAACGGTGGCGAGGGCACGAGCACGCGGGCGCGGGTCTGCGGCTTGGCCAGGCGCGACGGGAGCGGGAGTGCGTGTGAGTAGGGAGCGGAGCTCCAGTTACAGTGGCCATGAACGGGGCAACTGCTGCGGGGAAAAACGACCATGGCGCCAGCCGACTCCGGTCACGGCAGTTCTACGACCTAGAGGATGTGTGCGCAGTTGGAAAGAAGGGAGGGGGCGAGTGGAGCTTACCGGGGAGGCACAGGAGGGCTCGGCAGACTCGGGGCCGCGTTGGCCACGGCGAATCGGTCGGAGGAGGCCATCGATGCAGAGGACAAAGACGGGAGATGGCGGCCTTGAAGCACATCCGAGGGTCGCGATCTTCTGCTTGGAGACGAGTAGGAGACCGGCGATGCTCCTGGGCATGGAGGGGCGGCGAGAGGAGCTCGGTGGCATGGTGAGCGGCGACGGCGCTCTCTGTCGCAGGTGGTTTGGAGAGGAACGGATCAAAGGGAGGACGATTTGGCGATTTAGGGTTCGTCCATCGGGAAGGGGGCCGATCTTATCCATCCAGAGGAGCCGCGAGATGGCCGGCGCGTGGCCATCCTGACCACGGACACACGCGCTACGTCCACCTCGCCCGTGGTGAACAGGAGGTTGAAGAAGGTTATAGTGGTGGGTTGGGCCGGTTCCTGTAGCGAGGAGGCCAAAGTGCATAACTATGTTGTAGATCAATAGCTCGCGATAGTATTTGCATAACTATGTTGTAGATCAATAGCTCGCGATAGTATTTGCATAACTATGTTGTAGATCAATAGCTCGCGATGTAGCTCCCCGTTTATTTTTGATATGTTCCTAGAGAGAAACTATGTTGAAAGATGATAGTAGCAATGATGCTGACTAGGTCCATGATCTGAGGATTATCCTCATTTCTGCACAAAAGAATTATGTCCTTGATGCATCGCTAGGTGACAGACCTATTGCAGGAGCATATGTAGATGTTATGAACGTTTGGCAAAGCTCGGTATGATGACTACTTGATAGTTTAGTGCACCATGCTATACGGCTTAGAACCGGGACTTGAAAGACGTTTTGAATGCCACGGAGCATATAAGATGTTCCAAGAGCTGAAATTTGTATTTCAGACTCATGACCGAGTCGAGAGGTATGAGACCTCTGACAAGTACTTTGCCTACAAGATGGAGGAGAATAGCTCAATCAGTGAGCATGTGCTCAGATTGTCTGAGTACTACAATCGCTTGAACAAGTGGGAGTTAATCTTCCAGATAAAATAGTGATTGACAGAGTTCTCTAGTCACTATCACCAAGTTATTGGAACTTCATGATGAACTATAATATGCAAGGGATGACGAAAACAATTCCCGAGCTCTTCGTGATGCTGAAATCGACGAAGGCAGAAATCAAGAAAAACATCAAATGTTGATGGTTGACAAGACCACTAGTTTCAAGAAAAAAGGCAAGGGAAAGAAAGGGAACTTCAAGAAGAATGGCAGGCAAGTTGCCACTCCCATGAAGAAGCCCAAAGCTAGACCCAAGCCTGAAACTGAGTGCTCTACTGCAAAGGAAATGGTCACTGGATGCGGAACTGCCCTAAATACTTGGCGGATAAGAAGGATGGCAAAGTGAACAAAAGGATATATGATATACATGTTACTGATGTGTACTTTACTAGTGTTCATAGTAGCCCCTGGGTATTTGATACTAGTTCAGTTGCTATGATTAGTAACCGGAAACAGGAGTTACAAAATGAACAAAGACTAGTTGAGGGCAAGGCGACGATGTGTGTTCGAAGTGATTCCAAGGTTGATAAGATCATCATCGCACACTCCCTTTACCTTCGGGATTAGTTTTGAGCCTAAAACAAATGTTATTTGGTGTTTGCGTTGAGCATAATATGATTGGATCATGTTTATTGCAATACAGTTATTCATTTAAGTCAAAGAATAATTGTTATTCTGTTTACATGAATAAAACCTTCTGTGGTCATACACCCAAGGTGAATGGTTTATTAAATCTCGATCGTAGTAATACACATATTCATAATATTGATGCCAAAAGATGCAAAGTTGATAATGATAGTGCAACATATTTGTGGCACTGCCATTTAGGTCATATTGGTGTAAAGAGCATGAAGAAACTCCATGTTGATGGGCTTTTGGAATCACTTGATGCTTGCGAACCATGCCTCATGGGCAAGATGACTAAGAGTCCGTTCTCCGGAACAATGGAGCAAGCAAGTGACTTATTGGAAATAATACATACTGATGTATGCGATCCGATGAGTGTTGAGGCTCGCGGCGGGTATCGTTTGAGCAGATATGGGTATATCTACTTGATGAAACATAAGTATGAAACATTTGAAAAGTTCAAAGAATTTCATAGTGAAGTGGAAAATCATTGTAACAAGAAAATAAAGTTTCTACAATCTGATGCGGAGACGAATATTTGAGTTACGAGTTTGGTCTTCATTTGAAACAATGTGGAATAGTTTCGCAACTCATGCCACATGGAACACCACAGCGTAATGGTGTGTTCAAACGTCATGACCGTACTTTATTAGATATGGTGCGATCTATGATGTCTCTTACCGATTTATCACTATCATTTTGGGTTTATGCATTAGAGACAACTGCATTCACGTTAAATAGGGCACCATCTAAATCCGTTGAGACGACATCATATGAACCGTGGTTTGGCAAGAAACCCAAGTTATCGTTTCCTAAAGTTTGGGGCTACGATGCTTATGTGAAGAAGCTTCAAGCTGATAAGCTCAAACCCAAATCGGAGAAATGTGTCTTCATAGGATACCCAAAAGAAATTGTTGGGTACACCTTCTATCTCAGATCCGAAGGCAAGATCTTTGTTGCTAAGAGTGGATCCTTTCTAGAGAAGGAGTTTCTCTCGAAAGAAGTGAGTGGGAGGAATGTAGAACTTGATGAGGTAATGGTACCTTCTCCCGATTTGGAAAGTAGTTCATCACAGAAATCAGTTCTAGTGATTCCTACACCAATTAGTAAGGAGGCTAATGATAATGATCATGAAACTTCAGATCAAGTTACTACCGAACCTCGTAGGTTAACCAGAGTACGTTCCGCACCAGAGTGGTACGGTAATCCTGTTCTGAAAGTCATGTTACTAGACCATGACGAACATACGAACTATGAGGAAGCGATGACGAGCCTAGATTCCGCAAAACGGCTTGAGGCCATGAAATCTGAGATGGGATCCATGTATGAGAACAAAGTATGGACTTTGATTGACTTGCCCGATGATCGGAGAGCCATTGATAATAAATGGATCTTCAAGAGGAAGGCGGACAATGATAGTAGTGTTACTATCTACAAAGCTCGAATTGTCGCAAAAAGGTTTTCGAAAAGTTTAAGGTGTTGACTACGATAAGATTTTCTCACTTGTAGCGATGCTTAAGTCTGTCCGAATCATGTTAGCAATTGCCACATTTTTATGATATTTGGCAAGTGGATGTCAAAACTACATTCCTTAATGGATATCTTAAAGAAGAGTTGTATATGATGCAACAAGAAGGTTTTTTCAGTCCTAAAGGTGCTAGCAAAGTGTGCAAGCTCCAGCGATCCATCTATGGACTGGTGCAAGCATCTCGGAGTTGGAATATACGCTTTGATAAGTTGATCAAAGCATATAGTTTTATACAGACTTGTGGTGAAGCATGTATTTACAAGAAAGTGAGTGGGAGCACTACAGACTTTCTGATAAGTATATGTGAATGACATATTGTTGATCGGAAATGATGTAGAATTTTCTGGAAAGCATAAAGGAGTGTTTGAAAGGAGTTTTTCAAAGAAAAACCCCGGTGAAGCTGCTTACATATTGGGCATGAAGATCTATAGAGATAGATCAAGATGCTTTATAAGATTTTTCAATGAGTACATACCTTGACAAGATTTTTGTAGTTCAAAATGGAATAGTCAAAGAAGGAGTTCTTGCATGTATTGCAAGGTGTAAAGTTGAGTAAGACTCAAAACACGACCACGCCAGAAAATAGGAAGAGAATGAAAGTCATTCCCTATGCCTCAGCCATAGGTTCTATAAAGTATGCTATGCTATGTACCAAAACTTTTGTGTACCTTGCCATGAGTTTGGCAAGGGGATACAATATTGATCCAGGAGTGGATCACTTGACAGCAGTCAAAATTATCCTTAGAAGACTATGGAGATATTTCTCAGTTATGGAGGTGATAAAGAGTTTGTCGTAAAGAGTTACGCTGATGCAAGCTTTTACACCAATCTGGATGACTCTGAGTCTCAATCTGGATACATATTGAAAGTGGGAGCAATTAGCTAGAGTAGCTCCATGCAGAGCATTGTAGACATAGAAAATTTGCGAAATACATACGGCTCTAAATGTGACAGACCCATTGACTAAGCTTCTCTCACAAGCAAAACATGATCACACATTAGTACTCTTTGGGTGTTAATCACATAGTGATGTGAACTAGATTATTGACTCTAGTAAAACCCTTTGGGTATTAGTCACATGGCGATGTGAACTAATCACATGGTGATGTGAACTATTGGTGTTAAATCACATGGCGATGTGAACTAGATTATTGACTAGTGCAAGTGGGAGACTGAAGGAAATATGCCCTAGAGGTAATAATAAAACTATTATTTATATTTCCTTATATCATGATAAATGTTTATTATTCATGCTAGAATTGTATTAACCGGAAACTTAGTACATGTGTGAATACATAGACAAAACAGAGTGTCCCTAGTATGCCTCTACTTGACTAGCTCGTTAATCAAAGATGGTTATGTTTCCTGACCATAGACATGTGTTGTCATTTGATGAATGGGATCACATCATTAGATAATGATGTGATGGACAAGACCCATCCATTAGCTTAGCATTATGATCGTTGAGTTTTATTGCTCTTGCTTTCTTCATGACTTATACATCCTTTGACTATGAGATTATGCAGCTCCCGAATACCGGAGGAACACCTTGTGTGCTATCAAACATCACGATGTGACTGTGTGATTATAAAGTTGCTCTACAGGTGTCTCCGAAGGTGTTTGTTGGGTTGGCATAGATCGAGATTAGGATTTGTCACTCCGTGTATCGGAGAGGTATCTCTAGGCCCTCTCTGTAATGCTCATCACTATAAGCCTTGCAAGCAATGTGACTAATGAGTTAGTTACAGAATCATGCATTACGAAATGAGTAAAGAGACTTGCCGACAACGAGATTGAACTAGGTATGATGATACCAACGATCGAATCTCGGGCAAGTAACATACCTATGACAAAGGGAATAATGTATATTGTTATGCGGTTTGATTCATAAAGATCTTCGTAGAATATGTAGGAGCCAATATGATCATCTAGGTTCCACTATTGGTTATTGACCGGAGATGTGTCTCGGTCATGTCTACATAGTTCTTGAACCCGTAGGGCTGCATGTTTAACGTTCGATGATGATTTGTATTATGAGTTATGTGTTTTGATGTACCGAAGGTTGTTCCCAGTCCCGGATGTGATCACGGACATGACGAGGAGTCTCGAAATGGTCGAGACATAAAGATTGATATATTGGACCATGTTATTCGAACACAGGAAGTGTTTCAGATAGTTTCGTATAAAACCGTAGTGCCAGAGGGTTACTGGACCCCCCCCCCCGGGAAGTTATGGGCCTTAGTGGGCCTTAGGGGAGAGAGAGGGTCGCGTCCAAGAGGTGGCGTGCCCCCCCCCCCAAGGGGAGTTCGAATAGGACTAGGGGAGGGGGCGCGGCCCCTCTTTCCCTCTCCCTCTCCCTCTCCTTCCTTCTTCTCCTACTTGGACTAGGAAAGGGGGAACCTATTCCTACTTGGAGTAGGATTCCCCCCCCCCTTGGACGTGCCCCTTGTGGCTGGCCGGCGGGCCTCCTCCTCCCCTCCTTTATATATGGGGGAGGGGGGCACCCCATAGACACACTAGCTGATCTTTAGCCGTGTGCGGTGCCCCCCTCCATAGTTTTCCACCTCGGTCATATTGTCGTAGTGCTTAACTGAAGCCCTGCATCAGTAACTTCATCATCACCGTCACCACGCCTTCGTGTTGACGAAACTCTCCCTCAGCCTCAACTATATCAAGAGTTCGAGGGACATCACCGAGCTGAACGTGTGCAGATCGCGGAGGTGCCGTGCATTCGGTACTTGATCAGTTGGATCGTGAAGACGTTCGACTACATCAACCGCGTTACTAAACGCTTCCACTTTCGGTCTACGAGGGTACGTGGACACACTCTACCCGCCCATTGCTATGCTTCTCCTAGATAGATCTTGCATGATCGTAGGATTTTTTTTAAATTATACGTTCCCCAACACATGTTATGTCAATTTCTGAGGCTGCTGTGGGCACTACTACTTCTCTTCATACTATTAAGTTAAGTGTGCAGTTGCATGGCAAGCAATTACTGTTTCTGGTAGATTCTGGCAATACAACTTTTTTCCTACATACTCCCTCCGATTCTATTTAGTCTGTGTCTAAAATTTTCTCGTTCCCCCTTTTTACTCTGCGCACTAGCATCTGTCCTCTAAGCTTTCCAAAACTGCCCCTAATTCTCTTCTACGCATGCGCAGCCATTCAATGCATCCGATGCATGGGTCCGTGAATCCTGTCTCCTTTTAGCACCCCCGATGCATGCAACCACTGCACAGCCAGTGCATGGCGCACATACTTGCCAGTATGAGCAGCACATGCAAGGGCAAAGTAGTCCACAAAAATACGATGGAAAGCTTTCTTGGTATGCGTGCTTGCTCTTATGCGCAGACTAAATAAAATCAGAGGGAGTACATCTCTGCAGTCTGAATTACAGGGTGTGGTTCTTGTTCCTCCTTATTCAGTTATAGTGGCTGGTGGAACTCAGTTGACTCGTCAAGCATAGTTGCATCATTATGCATGGGTTTCTGCTAACACTGAGTTTCAGACTGATTTCAAGTTCTTGCCCTTGTTGGGAGTTTATGATGGCATCTTAGGAGTTGATTGGTTAAGATGCATAGTCCTATGCAGGTTGATTGGTCATAAAAATGGATGTCTTTCATGCATAAAGGGGAGTTGGTAATATTTCAAGGATTGCTACCTCATGATACAACTTTTGCTCTCATTTATTTGTCTGCTCTTATTGCACAAGACAATGAACCTATTCCCCCAGAAGTACAAAAAGCTCTTGACCAATTTGAAGTGGTTTTTTCTGTACCCGATGGATTACCTCCTAGGAGATATTGTGATCACCAGATTCCCTTAATTCCTGGTGCCAGACTAGTCACTATTAGACCTTACAGAGTAGCTCCACATCTTCAAACTGAGCTGGAAAATTAGGTTGCTGAGATATCGGAGCAAGGTCTCATCAGGGTCAGTACTAGTGCTTCTCTTCTCTAGTATTGCTAGTCGGGAAAAAGGATGGCACTTGGAGAATGGTCATTGATGTCAGACATGTGAATAGTATCACTGTGAAGGGAAAATTTCCTATTCCTGTCATTGATAAGCAATTGGATGCGTTGGCAGGTGCTTCTTGGTTTTCCAAATTGGATCTCAAAGCAGGCTATCATCAAATAAGATTATCTCCTGGGGAAGAGTTTAAAACTGCCTTTTCCACACACAATGGTCATTATGAGTTCCTTGTTACGTCCATGGGTTTAACTGGGGGCCCTAATACTTTTCAAGGAGCAATGAATTATACCTTATCTCCTGTGTTGAGAGTTTGTGCACTAGCTTTCTTTGATGATATCCTAGTTTACAGTAAAACATTCCTGGATCATTTAAAACATCTTAAGAGAAAAGTGTTGAAGTTGATCGCAGCTAGTGAATGGAAGGTCAAAATGAGTAAATCTGCTTTTGCACAGAGAAAAAATTCTTATCTAGGTCATGTTATCAGTCAAGATGGTGTTGCTACAGATGACGGTACAATTGACACTATTAAACAATGGCTTGTCCCTACTTGTGTGAAGGAAGTAAGGGGTTTCTTGGGTATTACTGGATATTATAGGAAGTTCATCAGACACTATGCTATCATTAGTAGAGCCTTGGCTGATTTGCTTAAGAAAGGAACCATTTTCATCTGTACTCCTGCTACTGAAGAAGCTTTTCAGGTTTTAAAGCACGCTCTGGTTCAAGCCCCAATTTTTGATCTTCCTGGCTTCTCCAAGCGCTTTGTATTGAAATTGATGCGTATGATATTGGTATTGGAGCAATCCTTATGTAAGACAATCATCCCCTAGCTTTTATCAGCAAGGCATTGGGTCCTAGGACCAGAACTTTCTCAGTTTATGAGAAAGAATACTTAGCAATTTTGCTTGATGTAGAATAGTGGAGACTATATCTGCTAGTCAAAGAGTTTATCATCAGAACAGACTAGAAGAGTTATAATTTGATTCACCTGAATAACAAGAGATTACACACTGAGTGGCAACAGAAGGCCTTAAGAAAGCTTATGGGATTACCCTACCAAATGGTGTACAAGAAAGGAGTAGATAATTCTGCAGCAGACTCTCTTTCTAGAAGACCTCATTCTGATACTGAAGTACTAGGTTTGGTTCATATTCAGTCAGATTGGTTGTCAGTGATAGTTGAGGGGTATAATTCAGTTCAAAAATGTTAGGAACTTTTGAAGCAATTATATGTCAAAACAGATGCTCAACTTCATTACCATCTTAGCAATGGTGTCTTTAAATATAAATAGTGTCTCTGGATTGGCAATAATGCAGTGTTACAGCAGAATTTTTTTGTTGCCTTCCATGATAGTCCTGTTGGTGGACACTCTGGATTTCTCACTTACAAGAGAATTCATTCTCTCTTTAGCTGGCATGGTATGAAGCAATTTATCAGAGACAGAGTGGTTTCCTGTTTGATATGTTAGCAGGCTAAACCTGAAAGAGTGTCCTATCCTAGGTTACTTGCTCCTCTCCCTGATCCTCCTAGAGCTTGGTGGTCTATGGTCTACAAACTTCTAGTCATTATGATTGCATTTTGGTGGTCATTGATAAATTTACCAAGTATGGACATTTTCTTCCTTTAAAGCGTCCATTTATAGCAACTAAGGTGGCAAATGTTTTCCTGGACAACATTTATAAACTCCATAGTATGCCCATGTTTGTTGTTTTTGACAAGGATCCTATCTTTACTAGTTCATTCTGGCAAACATTCCTAGCAGGTTCTTAGTTGAAGATGAGCGATGCATATCATCCTCTAAGTTATGGTCAGACTGAACGAGTAAATCAGCAAATTGAATGTTATTTGTGGCGTTTTATTAGTGCACACCCAAAGAAATGGGCCCAGAGGTTGTCCTTCTACGAATTATGGTATAATACCAATTGTTACTCCTCTCTTAACAAATCTCCCTTCGAGGTTTTATATGGTCACAACCCTTGTTACTTTGGTATCTCAGCATCAGACACAGTTGCCACTACTTATATGCAATAATGGCTCGATGAGCATGCACTTGTGACTGAATCTGTCAGGCAACATTTTCTTCGAGCTAAAAATCGCATGAATGTCAAACAGATAAGTCCAGGACTGAGTGAAAAAACTGAGGAGCGTCCCCAACTTGAAGATCGGTTTAAGGGGATAATGTTGGAGTCATGGACTAGGGGATACTCACCACATCATCTCCCAGCCAGGTGGGTCAGGCCGAGGACCCCCATGGCGGTTCACTAATGGGCCACTTCGTGTAGCCCATTGTTGGGAAACGTTGCATGGAAAACAACAAATTTTCTATGCACCCGCAAGATCTATCTAGGAGATGCATAGCAACGAGAGGGGAGAGTGTGTCTACGTACCCTCGTAGATAGTAAGCGGAAGCGTTTACAACGCGGTTGTGTTAGGGAACGTAGCATGCAATTTCAAGAAAATTCCTACGCTCACGAAAGATCTATCTAGGAGGTGCATATCAACAAGAGGGGAAGAGTGTGTTAACGTACCCTCATAGACTGAAAGTGGAAGCGTTTGACAACGTGATTGATGTAATCGAACTTCTTGTTCTGACCAATCAAGTACCGAACGTACGACACCTCCGAGTTCTGCACACGTTTAGATCGATGACGTCCCTCGAACTCTTGATCCAGAAAAGTGTCGAGGGAGAGTTTCGTCAACACGACGGCATGGTGACAGTGATGGTGAAGTGATTCGCGCAGGGCTTCGCCTAAGCACTACGACAATATGACCGGAGGCGTAAACTGTGGAGGGGGCGGCGCACATGTCTAGGAATCAATGTTGTGTGTTCTAGCGGTACCCCCCCCCCATGTACATATAGGTTGGAGGGGAGGAGAGGCAGCCAAGGGGGCGTCCAAGTAGTAGGAATCCCACTTGGGTCCCTAGTCCAATTTGGCCTCCGCTCTTTCCTTTTACCGAAAGGGGGAAAAGGGAAGAGAGGGGGAGGAAGGAAAGGGGGGCGAACCCCCACATCCTTCTCCTATTCGGCCTCCTTCCTTAGGGGGGGTGCACCACCCCTTGTGGGCTGGTGTGCTTCCCTCCTATGGCCCATAAGGCCCATTATTCCCCGGGGGGTTCCGGTACCCCCCGGTACTCCGATATGTAACCGGTATGCCCCTAAACACTTCCAGTGTCCAAATACTATCGTCCTATATATGAATCTTTACCTCTCGACCACTGTGAGACTCCTCGTCATACCCAAGATCTCATCTGGGACTCCGAACAACTTTCGGTCACCAAATCACATAACTCATATAATGCAAAATTGTCATGGAAACGATAAGCGTGCGGAACCTACGGGTTCAAGAACTATGTAGACATGACCGAGACTCTTCTCTGGACAATAACCAATAGCGGATCCTGGATGCTCATATTGGTTCCCACATATTCTACGAAGATCTTTATTTGTCATACCATAATGACAACATACGTTGTTCCCTTTGTCATTGATATGTTACTTGCCCGAGATTTGATCGTCGGTATCTTCATACCTAGTTCAATCTCATTACCAGCAAGTCTCTTTACTCATTCCGTAATGCATCATCCCGTAACTAACTCATTAGTCACATTGCTTGCAAGGCTTATCATGATGTGCAGTAGCGAGAGGGCCCAGAGATACCTCTCCGATACTGGAGTGACAAATCCTAATCTTGATCTATGCCAACCCAACAAACACCTTCGGAGATACCTGTAGAGAATCTTTATAATCACCAAGTTACATTGTGATGTTCGATAGCACATAAGGTATTCCTCCGGTATCCGGGAGTTGCATAATCTCATACTCAAAGGAATATGTATATGACATGAAGAAAGCAATGGCAATAAAACTTAACGATCATTATGCTAAGCTAATGGATGGGTCTTGTCCATACATCATTCTCCTAATGATGTGATCCTGTTCAGCAAATGACAACACATGTCCATGGTTAGGAAACTTAACCATCTTTGATTAACGAGCTAGTCTAGTAGAGGCTTACTAGGGACACGGTGTTTTGTCTATGTATCCACACATGTATCAAGTTTCCGGTTAATACAATTCTAGCATGAACAATAAACATTTATCATGATATAAGGAAATATAAATAAAAAATTTATTATTGCCTCAAGGGCATATTTCCTTGAGTCTCCCACTTGCACTAGAGTCAATAACCTAGATTACATTGTAAGGATTCTAACACCCATGGAGTCTTGGTGCTGATGATGTTTTGATCATGGAAGAGGCTTAGTCAACGGGTCTTCCACATTCAGATCCATATGTATTTTTCAAATCTCTATGTCTCCCTCCTTGACTTGATCACAGATGGAGTTGAAGCGTCTCTTGATGTGTTTGGTTCTTTTGTGAAACCTGGATTCCTTCGCTAACGCAATTGCTCCAGTATTGTCACAAAATATTTTCATTGGACCCGATGCACTAGGTATTACACCTAGATCGGACATGAACTCCTTCATCCAGACTCCTTCATTTGCTGCTTCTGAAGCAGCTATGTACTCCGCTTCACACATAGATCCCGCCATGACGCTCTGCTTGGAATTGCACCAACTGACAACTCCACCATTCAATATAAATACGTATCCGGTGTGTGACTTAGAGTCATCCGGATCAGTGTCAAAGCTAGCATCGACGTAACCATTTACGACGAGCTCTTTGTCACCTCCATAAAGGAGAAACATATCCTTAGTCCTTTTCAGGTACTTCAGGATGTTCTTGACCGCTGCCCAGTGATCCACTCCTGGATTACTATTGTACCCCCTTGCTAGACTTATAGCAAGGCACACATCAGGTCTTGTACACAACATAGCATACATGATAGAACCTATGGCTGAGGCATAGGGAATGACTTTCATTTTCCCTCTATCTTCTGCAGTGGCCGGGCATTGAGTCTGACTCAACTTCACACCTCGTAACACAGGCAATAACCCTTTCTTTGACTGATCCATTTTGAACTTCTTCAAAACTTTATCAAGGTATGTGCTTTGTGAAAGTACAATTAAGCGTCTTGATCTATCTCTATAAATCTTGATGCCCAATATATAAGAAGCTTCACCGAGGTCTTTCATTGAAAAACTCTTATTCAAGTATCCTTTTATGCTACCCAGAAATTCTATATCATTTCCAATCAACAATATGTCATCCACATATAATATTAGAAATTCTACAGAGCTCCCACTCATTTTCTTGTAAATACAGGCTTCTCCAAAAGTCTGTATAATACCATACACTTTGATCACATCATCAAAGCGTATATTCCAACTCCGACATGCTTGCACCATTCCATAAATGGATCACTGGAGCTCGGACACTTTCTTAGAACCTTTAGGATCGACAAAACCTTCTGGTTGCATCATATACAACTCTTCTTTAAGAAATACATTAAGGAATGCAGTTTTGACATCCATTTGCCAGATTTCATAATCATAAAATGCGACAATTGCTAACATGATTCAGACAGACTTAAGCATCGCTACGGGTGAGAAAGTCTCATTGTAGTCAACTCCTTGAAATTGTCAAAACCTTTCGCAACAAGTCGAGCTTTGTAGACGGTAACATTACCATCAGCGACAGTCTTCTTCTTGAAGATCCATTTATTATCAATGGCTCTCCGATCATCGGGCAAGTCAATCAAAGTCCATACTTTGTTCTCATACATGGATCCCATCTCAGATTTCATGGCCTCAAGCCGTTTTGCGGAATCTAGGCTCGTCATCGCTTCCTCATAGTTCGTATGTTCGTCATGGTCTAGTAACATGACTTTCAGAACAGGATTACCGTACCACTCTGGTGCGGAACGTACTCTGGTTAACCTACGAGGTTCGGTAGTAACTTGATCTGAAGTTTCATGATCATTATCATTAGCTTCCTCTTCAGTTGGTGTAGGCATTATGGGAATGGTTTTGTGTAATGAGCTACTTTCCAATTCGAGAGAAGGTACAATTACCTCATCAAGTTCTACTTTCCTCCCACTCACTTCTTTCGAGAGAAACTCCTTCTCTAGAAAGGATCCATTCTTAGTAACAAAAATCTTGCCTTCGGATTTGTGATAGAAAGTGTACCCAACAGTTTCTTTTGGGTATCTTATGAAGATGCACTTCTCTGATTTGGGTTCGAATTTATTAGGCTGAAGCTTTTTCACATAAGCATCGCAACCCCAAACTTTAAGAAACGACAACTTAGGTTTCTTGCCAAACCACAGTTCATCCGGTGTCATCTCAACGAATTTAGATGGTGCCGTATTTAACGTGAATGCAGCTATCTCTGATGCATAACCCCAAAACGATAGTGGTAAATTAGTAAGAGACATCATAGATCGCACCATATCCAATAAAGTATGGTTACGATGTTCGGACACACCATTACGCTGTGGTGTTCCAGGTGGTGTGAGTTGTGAAACTATTCCACATTGTTATAAATGAAGGCCAAACTCGTAACTCAAATATTCGCCTCCGTGATCAGATCATAGAAACTTTATTTTCTTCTTACAAATATTCTCCACTTCACTCTGAAATTCTTTGAACTTTTCAAATGTTTCAGACTTGTGTTTCATTAAGTATATATATCCATATCTGCTGAAATCATCTGTAAAGGTCAGAAAATAAGGATACCCGCCACGAGCCTCAACACTCATTGGACCGCATACATCGGTATGTATTATTTCCAACAAGTCAGTGGCTCGCTCCATTGTTCTGGAGAACGGAGTCTTAGTCATCTTGCCCATGAGGCATGATTCGCAAGCATCAAATGACTCATAATCAAGTGATTCCAAAGTTCATCCGCATGGAGTTTCTTCATGCGCTTTACACCAATATGACCTAAACGACAGTGCCACAAATATGTTGCTCTATCATTATCAACTTTTCATCTTTTGGCATCAATATTATGAATATGTGTATCACTACGTCGAGATTCAATAAAAATAGACCACTCTTTAAGGGTGCATGACCATAAAAGATATTACTCATATAAATAGAACAACCATTATTGTCTGATTTAAATGAATAACCGTCTCGCATCAAACGAGATCTAGATATAATGTTCATGCTCAACGTTGGCACCAAATAACAATTATTCAGGTATAAAACTAATCCCGAAGGTAGATGCAGAGGTAGCATGCCGACGGCGATCACATCGACCTTGGAACCATTCTCGACGCGCATCATCATCTCGTCCTTAGCCAATCTTCGTTTAATCCGTAGCCCCTATTTCGAGTTGCAAATACGAGCAACAGAACCAGTATCAAATACCCAGGCACTACTACGAGCATTAGTAAGGTACACATCAATAACATGTATATCAAATATACCTTTGTTCACTTTGCCATCCTTCTTATCCGCCAAATACTTGGGGCAGTTCCGCTTCCAGTGACCAGTCCTGTCGTGGACTTAACATGGCAGATGCCATAGCAAAAGGACTTAGAGGTGGAGCCATCGCAACATAGTTAACTAGAAGGGGTTAAACGGGATAAAGGACTCGAAGGGTTTACCCAAGTTTGACCCCTCTCAATGAGGTAAAAGCCTACTCCTGCTTTAGGTTGTATTGCTTGGGTTTCGATGACCGGGGAGCGAATACGCTTGACCTAACCCTTGATTGAGTGTTACTTGAGTTAACCCGCCGCCGGGTCACCCCTTTATATACATAGGCAGATGCCCGACGACTTATAGAGTCCCGGCCGACTCATACACAACGTGTCCGGCTTGGTGACTAACTAATCTTGCCTTACAATATAAGTTACACATATGGTGGTTCATCCTCTTGGGCCTCAAGTCGCCTTTGGGTCTTGGGCCTTCAATAGGCTTGCTTCATAACCCGCCATCTTCATCTCCAAGTCGCCAGTGGTATGACCCGACCCCTCCTGGGCGGGTTACACCCAATAGTTACATCCCCAACATTAGGCCCCAGGTTGATTTGTACTTGTTCACATCAATCTTCAGTGCTTGACTTGGCAAAGTCTTGTGTCGTCAATTTTTATGAACCTGCTATAACCCGCGATGAGGTCAGCTCATAGAACTCGTTAACCCGCCATGACATCACCTTGCATTAACTTCACATGAAACTCTGAATATCTCAACATATCTTTATCTTTAATGGACCTTCCGAAATTTGAGGCACCCGTGTAGTCACATAATCATTTTTTGGCCTCCTCGATTCCCGCGCAGCACACCATCCATCTATTGCCTTATAAATAGGGACATGGCTCCTTTGTTTTCACTTTTACCCCCTGCAACTGCCTCTTCTTCGTCTTCTTCCTCTCAACGCTACCACGACCAGAGCTCTGCCGCCGCTGTTGAACTTCTTCAACAGCTCGAAGCCAGGCCGCTCCATCAACCTGAACGCGTCCAGGAATCGCAACACTCCTCTATTGTCCATCATCCCCAACAGGCATTCATCTTCCCTTGTTACAGATCTGCATTAGGGTTCCGCTATTCATCGGAGTTCTTCTATGTTCTTCCTTGTTCTTCTCTTGATCGTGTAGTTGATTCTAAACATGACACTAAAAATGCACAATAGTAGTTCTAGCATCTTTTTCCAATCATAACAGATACTTTTCCTGCACAAGATCCATCTGAACGCATGAGTTCTTCCACTAACCTTACTTTAAGTCTAGAATTTATTTTGTTTTCTGAACTGCCATAGATCCAAAATGATAGCACCAAACTTTAGAATCTGTTTATCCAACACTTGCAATTCCTGACTCTGAAACATAACTATTTGGGCGGCTTAACTGATAAACCATAACCCGCCAAAGTACCATTACTCCCCTTTTAAGCCTCCCATATGTACATGCACATACCGCAGTGTTTATCTTCCGGCTTAACGCGTTGGACTTTTATAGCACTTTTACTTTTGAATCCATGGTCCGGCTTAGCTACCATAATCTTAAACTAGTAATATTTCTCTCCTTTAGGCCTTCATCCTCAAAAATGACTAAGACTATCACCGGATGCAACTGGGTCCTTTCTCGGGTCACTGAGGAAGAATTGAACGAGTATGTCTAGACAGGCGTCCTAGCCAAAAAAAGACGTCATCCATTGGAGGGTCCCGGGCACAGAAACCCCTCCTGAGCCTAGGGACGGTGAAGTAATTGTCTTCACTGATCACTTGTTTCGGGGTTTTAGCCCTCCGGGTTCAAAATTCTTCCATGATGTGCTGCACTTTTTCAAGCTCCATCCTCAAGATATTGGGCTAAATTCCATTTCAAACATCTGCAACTTTCAAGTGTTCTGTGAGGTGTACCTTCAACAAGAACCCACTGTAGAACTATTCAGGGAATTTTACTATTTAAACTGGCAGACCGAGTTCACAGATGGGCATAGCCTAGAATTAGGTGGCATCTCTATTCAAAGGCAGAAAGAAGCCACTTTCCCAGCCGCCAAACTGCCAGTCATCCCAAGGATTGGAACCAAACTTGGTTTTATTGCCAAGACATTTCTCCAGAAGGGGAAAACCCACTGCCGGGTTATCATGACAGCCGACTTAGCAACAGGCATCCTCTTCCAGACCATATCAGCACAGCGGAATGAAAAAAATATATGATCATATTTTTAAAGATCCGAGCATTAATGGCCAACAGCTTGACCAGAATCGATCTGGTTCGATGCTGGGTCGCTTGGAGAATTCTGCCCTTAAGCCGCCGCCCTAGCTTAATGTGCGAGGATACCCGCGACTTGAAAGATCACTATTGCAGGATGCTGCTAACGCGACACTACCATCAGAGACCCTTCGACGAAACTGTGTGCGATGCCAAAATCACAAACGGTGGTGTAAAAAAACCAACAAAAAAGGTGCAAAACGTTTGCGATGGAGGATGCATCAAACACTGTTCAGATTTTCGTTGCGTGTGCGATGCAGGGCATACAGTCCAGCTCAATTAAACGTTTGCGATGAGGAGGAACAAAAGAAACAGGTAGCCAGATGAAGGTGTGTGCGATGTACAACATACGATTCACTCGGATGAACTGTTTGTGATTAGGCAACACAAAAAAAGCGGTCAGCCAGATCAAAGGTGTGTGCGATATACGTCATGCGGTTCAGTCGGATGAACTGTTTGCGTTTAGACATGAGAACAGAAATGGTTCAAATGAACAAGATGTGTGTGATACGAGGCAAACAGGTCTGTAATTGGAAACGTGTGTGAAAACCGATAACAACACACACGATTACTGCTAACAAACCGTGTGTGCTGTGAGCAAACAATTGCTAGTATACAATTGTGAGTGATTGATGAAAACATCACCGACGGGTTCCATTGTTTAGTCCGTGTGCGATGTGATTTTCTTTGTCCACACAACATCTACGCTCTGTCTACAGAGCATCAACATATATACTTAAAAATACAACATTGCATAACCAAATTAAGCATACAATTACACAAGTGACTACACACATAACATTTCCACGCACCAAAGAAAGCAATTACATGCATATTAAAGTAGGAGAAACAAGGATCTATTCATCTACTTATTGTTGCGACGATGCTTGCCATTGCTATGCTTCTGGATGGACCCCTGGCCGTTTTGGGGAAGGAGGCACTTCCTCATGTCAAGATCCGCCTGTACATGTCATAGCTCGTGTACGCCTCCTTGGCCGTCTACACGACATGAGCTTTGTCGAGTTTCTCCATCCAGGCCGAGTGCCAGGCACACTTTTCCTTGTTGCACGAATCCTTCATGTCTCTGTAGTAGGGGTCGATGATGGCCTCGGTGAGGTGAACCAGTGAGTCCTTCTCATGCTCCTTGCTGCCCCTGATCTTGTATTGGCCCTGGATGTCGACAAGATTCTGGCAGGCGATGCCCGAATTCTCGAGCGCCTTTACATTGTTGGTGATGTCCACCATAGCGAACATGTAGTGGGGGTTGTTGACAAACCTGGCGAAACGCTCGCAAGGCCTTGTGGCCAGGCAGTAGTGGTAGGCGACGACGTGGTGGCGCACGCACATCTGGGCGACAGCGACCTTGGGACGAGACCTGGCACGAGCGCGGGTGTACTCGAGGTCAAACCCGACCACTTTGTACTTCTCCATGGCAAGCAACAACTCCATGATGTGGATGGAGTGCTCCACCGAGACCGGGTCGTTGGTGTACACCACCGAGAGGTCCATGAACCTTCTGTGGGTGTCCACCACGGCACGCATGGTGAACTGCTGCTCGTCGTCGGCAGCCGCTCGGAGCGCTATTGGAGCTGCGCAGGATACCCTCTAAGAATTTCTCATGGTGGGTGTGCTTCTTGCAATGGTGGGGCGCGACCGAAAGGTTGAAGATACACAAGGGTAGGTTAAATGGTCACTGTAATAAATGGGGGCCGGCCGGCCTGTAATCATCACGTCTTGTCACGACGTTCATAGCGGAGGATTACAGTGCACGCTTGACAACACCACACCGCACGCGTGGGCTCGAAGAGGCACCAAATGTATCATCGGTGAGCCTATTCCTGCGCTACCGCGCTGTTTACCATGTAAGCTTCCCGCCCGGCTAGTTTGGCCACGCGTCGGCTAGAAGAGGGACAAATCGTGGGCGTTTATTGGCAAAAAGCTTTGTAAAAATGAAGTGTCTGGAATGACTCCGGTCATAAGTTTACCCTTGGGTGATGAGGTCAAATTTACCCAGAAGGGTGATGATGGACACTCGAGGGCGATAATTAATTCTGCGCTCTATAGTACACACGATGGAAGAAACCAACTGTCTGCAATAATGTCGAAGATCGTAGTCGAGTTAGCTATACAGATCATGTGCTGTGAGATCGACAAGGTAAATTGATTCGAGAATGGTTAATAAAATCTAAGACCATTGCATATTAAGGTCAAAATAGTGCTAGCAATATACGAGTCTCATACGATGCCATTTCAACGATTGTAACACAAAAGCTCGAAATGTTACAAGGTTCAAATTCCAGAGTTATATGGCTCAAATTCGAAGATTACAAGGTTCAAACTGATGTTAGAAATGAAATTCAGCTCATTAGGTGCAAACGCTCGCGCTGATCCGCTGAACATGGATATCAGAGAGGTTCAAACTAATATCACCGCTTCTAAGTCTGGCTTTGAAACCTCACAATTTTTGCAAAGGGGTCAGCCACTGAGAAGTCATGTATGGGGTTGACACGATGACTTCCAATTACTCTGTCATCTGAAGTTCCAAAATGAAATTCAGCAGTTTTGGAGCCTACTCTATTCTGCCATAGGCGCCGGCGCTGATCAACAAACCATTCATTTTTGCGAAATAAATGTAGGGCAAACCTCATTTCCTTCAGCACCCTTGCTCTGAGAACAAAGAACCTGGTGAATATAATCTCCGGTAAGGTCCCTCAGTAGGAGTTCAAAGTAATTTCTGAGATATGCAGATCTAGGCATTCGACGTGATTGTTATATTGTATCACATTATCCACCACTAGGCCTAATCTTATCTGCAAAAGAAGAAAATGTGTTAGTGCCTACATGCAGTTTTGAACATTACTACATGCCTAGCTATTTGGTTTGCAGGATTTGTAAAATGCACTAACATGCCATCTTCGATCTGACATGATTACCATGGCCATTTGATTACATTCTAGAAAAAATGTAGCCTTCTTCACAAGAGATTGAAGTGGATGAAAAGTTCTCTAAGAAAACTAGTACAGATGAATCCAAAGGAGAAATTCTTAGTGATTGTAACCATATGGATCAAGCAACCAATATGGGGGGACATGTATGTACTAAAATCCTCCAAAAGAACATTCAGAAATCGTACTACATTGTCATTGTAAACTTGGAAAAAGGTGTCACAAATTGAACTCCCTTATGGTTAACATTTAACAGGAAAGGAACATCACCTCGACATATAGCTTCTCCAGGCATGGAAAGCATCTCAGGAAACTGACAACTTGCTCCAGGTCGGGCCCGACAGATTCTACTTCCAAGACCTTCACTGTGCGCAGTTTCAGGGTCAAGCTTGTCGGAATCATTTTCTGAATGACAGACGAACAAACATCTTTAAAATTAGAAATAATGTTAATTTGTAGAAGGAGAGGTAGAAGGCGGTTGTTGTACCTGAACGGGTGTGGATCCAATAACAGGTTCAGAGTATTTGTCAGACGAGTAGCTCATGATACGTCTTCAATGTATCTATAATTTTTGATTGTTCCATGATATTATATTACCTGTTTTTGATGTTTATGAGCTTTACTATCGGAAAATGCCAATGACGGCCGAGCCACAGGTAGGCCGGTATCTGGGCCGTCCTGCCACCATGGGGATGTGCGCTGTTAGAGTATATGTCTTGTATTTGATTTATTTTTGAACTGTATTGAGTCAGGTAGGTCCCAGGCACATGCAAAGGCATCTAGGCTTCTCACACGCCTCTGACATTTATGGCGATCTGGTGCATGTCCATGCCGTACGTCCTGGTGCATGCATGGCCTGGCCTGGAGCATGTGTGTCCAACGGAGACCACCAATTCACCGAGTGCGGACGTGGAGCATGGGTGACCAGCGAACAGATAAGTTTGGTCACCATTAGCCATCATTCATTAGTCAAATCATGTTAATGTGATCACTCAGGCCGAACTAACAAAACGAGTCAGGGGTAGATAGTATGTGTGCTAACATGTGAATGGATTTTATCTGTTTTACAGACTAAAAAATCGCACAGATTAGGTACAGACTCGCTAACAAGTATGTGATGGAGGCATGGAGCTAATAGTTTCAAAATCACACGTTTCGTGTTGACTTAACACACCAATGCGACATTAGTGATGTCACTTTACGCGGGCGCGCGCAGTGTATCTATGCAGATTTCTTGTCGCCCAACTGCCGGCGTTGCGCGGCAGGAAAGCAGCACCATCATTTCTAGGAGAAAAGTTTTTGGGAGCAGGGCTTCCATCAGTTGTCACCTCGTACTACCAGCGGCTAAATTTCGTGTTTTGACTTTTTTCGTAACTTATTCGAAATCTGACTCTAGTTCGTAAAAAATTCGAGATCTGACCCTTTTCTTACCGCCAAGACCTCTGGCGGTAGGGTATAACAGCCTACCGCCAAGGCCCCTGGCGGTAGGGTATAACAACCTACCGCCAAGGCCTCTGGCAGTAGGGTTGTTTTTTTTCTAAGTATGGAACACAGTGCACGCTCGCACCTACCGCCGGACACCTTGGCGGTAGGGTTGTACAGCCTACCGCCAGCCTGTTTGGCGGTAGGGGTCTTTCTTAACGCCAGGGGCCTTGGCGGTAGGCTGTTATACCCTACCGCCAAGGGCTTTGGCGATAAGAAAGGGTTAGATCCCAAAATTTTTATGAATCGGGGTCAGACCTCGAATAGGTTTCAGAAAAGGGTCAAAACATGAAATTTAGCCACTACCAGCACATGCACTCATCGAGCACGCACACTACTTAGCCGTGACAGACCAGGCGGTGTGGTGCACGAGCAAACTAGACGAGAAACGCACAACACAATGTGTTAACACCCGCCAAAAACTGACACGGAATACTTATTAGCACGGAGTACTATTAATTTCTTTTCGCTCGTAGGTCGAAACGTCAAAAATTCAGGTAAAACATCGTTCACTTTTCGGGTGATTAGCAACTCGTTGGCGAAGAGCATATAACTGAAGCCCAACAGAAACAAAATGCAGGCATGTGTAGTTAACAACAGCCACAACAACATTTGAATTGAGTTCCTGCCTACCAAAGCTAAGTAGTGGCATGATATCAACGCCACAGTTTTGAACTAGCGGTTACGTAAACTAACAGCCCCATGATTTAACATGCAGTTTACATAGTAGACCAAACAACAATTCAGGGAAGGGCATAAAAGATAGTTCTGGTTGTGCCCAACAACACCACGTTTGATAAACTTCGGCGCTGTTTTCACAACTGGACCATCACCCTTCTCTGCATAAGCACGCACAGACCATTGTAGCGATGTTTTCCTGTTGGGATTCATCTCCCTCTCCTCAGGAGCCCTGCCGATCCTTATCCTGAACAATTGGGTTAGCAACATATCAACAAAAAAAATCAAACAGATACAAAAGTAATAATCATATATAAAAACAAAAATAGATGCAAGTTATTTTTTTGCTCATGGCAAACATATGCACTCCCAACAGTTACCTATAACTAAATTCAGCACAAAGAATAAAACACCTATACCATCAGCTTGGTCGCACGTTCCGCTGAGCCACAAACAAATAATCTTACTACTTTTGGCTGTGTCAAAAACACAGATATAAGACCATCCACAATCCAGAATTACAACTACCTAGGTCTATAGCTGCACATTGACAGTATCTTCATGCCACCAAATAATCCAGTCCTCTTTCTGAGAACACCAGCATCTAAATCCAAATACAGATAATCAACTGTTTGTTCCTTTCAATGCATACACATCACCGGTGCATTATTACAACTGAATCCACACCTTCAGTACATCTGAACCCAGTAATTACAACATCCACTCGAGCATATAAACCGCAAAGATCTATCAAGGATAATAACAGTTTTTCCATCTAACACCACCAACAGAATGCATCATCCCAGTGCTCCCCTAAAAATTAATCATGTACACAAATCCAACCACCATACTATAAAATCCAACCACATGTGCAAAAATCTTCAATCTCCAAACACCTGTGGAGTTTTCAAATCTCGAGTTATGCAAAGAATCCAACTACCCCACTATTAATCAAAGAGCCACTAGGTTAGTGCTAACATCAGTGGCGCTGCAATTCCAACAATCTATATTAATCAAAGAGCTCTACATTTTCATACCCAGAACTCTTTTTTTCGAAAATGATCCACGGCATGTACAACTAGCACACTACCGGAACAGTACAAATATGTGCAGAACATACTATGAATCGCCGCAGAAACCCAAAATCAACTCTTCTGCACACTAGCAACATAAACATGATTCAGATCTAACTTCGCACGGCACTCCAAAGAAGAATTGTGGCAGAGCATCAGCACACTGACCTCCGTTGTCCAGCCACTGGTGGCTTCAGAGCACACCTCGCCCGCTGCAGCCTCCACGCCTGCCTGTGCACCACCGCCGGCGCCAAACGCGATGTTTGGGACACTCATGAAATCCCGTGACGCCACTGGAAAGACGTAACTGTTCCACGGCGAGGGCGCAGCACACATCCTGCATGAATCGAAGCCGAGCCAAATCGGTTAGAAATCCCCAAAATCTGCGGCGGTAAACAGACACCTAGATCAAGAGAGGGTTGGCCGGAGGGGGAGCATACATACCCGTTGAGCTGAGGCCATTGGTGGAAATCTCGCCGGAGCAGCACAGGCGCCGCCGTTCGCCAGATGGGGATGGGGGTGGAGGAGCCGACCCGCTGCGTGGCTCTGGTTTATTCCACGCAGACACAGGCCGCAGTATCGTCGTGGGGACGCGGGTGACTAGGGCAAGATTCTCTCGCCTGTGCTGTTTCGAACGATAAGTCATGGGCCGCACACAATAGGCCAGTACTAGGCGCCGGTCCGCCGGCGCTAGGTTCGGCCGGTCAGACCCCAGCCGTTCGATCTGGTACAGTACAGCCGTCCAAAAAAATCATTCGTCCCGATCTAGCCTTCCCTTCCGTCTTCTTCCTCCCAACGAATCCCAAATAAAATCCCACGCCGCTGTCCCCGCGGCTCCGCCTTCGTGTGCAGCTCGGCGAGGGGAACGACTGCCGGCCGCCGCGCGCTTGCACCTCTATTCCTTGTAGCCCCTCTGCTGCTCGCCGGAGAACCTTCTCGCTAGTTAATTTTCAGTTACAAGCTCCACCTCAGAGTTGCAACTCCCCCGTCAACGCTCCATGGTTGTGGCACCCAATGTGTCGCCTCCGCCACTCGTCGTCGACCCTCGCTGCGACTGACGACCACCATTAAACGACATTGAGTGGATGTAGCAAAATACATCGCCGGGTAGTAGCAAAAAACACCAACGGTGCCAGCAAGAAAAATTGGTCGCCGGCGTCACAGCTCCGCCACCACGGATGTAGCAAATTACCTCACCGATAGTAGCAAAATTAGACGACGGTGGCAGCAAAAAGAAATTTGGCCGCCAGCGTCGCAGCTCCGCCACCATGGATGTAGCAAATTACCTCGCCGATAGTAGCAAAATCAGACGACGGTTGCAGCAAAAATGTCACCGTCATCGCGGGGGCGCAGGTCCGCCATGATGAATGTAGCAAAATCGTTTGCCGGTTGCAGCTTTTTGAGCCGCTGCTTCCAGCTTTTTGCATCAATGGTTCCAACATTGGCAGCGACGGCGTGGTTGCAGCTCGCGGACCGCCGACCATTGATTAGCCGATGTGCAGGTTACAGCTTGCCGACCACCGGATGTAGCACCGCCTGATGCCGGTTGTAGCGCCGCAGCCGTGGGGAGGCAAGAGCTGCGCGAGCACCGCATCAGCAAAGTCGCTCCTCGGGAAAGATTGACGTGCTTGACCACCATGGCTTGCAGTCTGGAGGAAGGGGATTTGGGAGGAAAGAGATGGGAAAAAACAAGTGGACGCTGTTGTCTTGGGGAAGATAAGACAAAGAAGGAAGCGGTGCGTGTGGGGCCGGAGTGACGTGTTGCATGCTCGATGGCGCAAAGCGCGTTAGCGAGCGAGGCGTCCGGCCCAGTTTCGGCCGGTTCGCCGATTACAAACGTTTACCCACACAATACGCCTACACATTCCCTAGCCGTATCGCAGGCTGTATTTCACTACATAGACCTGCCACCCACTGACGGATTGCACATCCCAAGGCTCAAATGGACGCCCATGATACCGGCCTACATGTGGCTCGGCCTCTGAAAATTCGCACTAGCGTTACTATACACTTTTATATTATAATTGGGACTAACCTATTAACCTAGAGCCCAATGCCAGTTTCTGCTTTTTCCTTGTTTTTGAGTTTTACAGAAAAGGAATACCAAACGGAGTCCAATTGACGTGCCAATTTTTGACGATTTTTTATGGACCAAAAGAAGCCCCTGAAGTGAAAGAGTTGGGCCAGGAGATTCCCAGGCTGCCCACGAGGGTGGGGCACACGCCCACTCCACCTGGGCGCTCCCCCTGCCTCGTGGACAGCCCAGAAACCCCCCTGACGTGAGACCTACGCCAAAATATCCTATAAATACTGAAACCTCCAGAAAAAACGTAGATCGGGAGTTCCGCTGCCGCAAGCCTCTGTAGCCACCAAAAACCAATCGGGAACCTGTTCCGGCACCCTGCCGGAGGGGGGATACCTCACCGGTGGCCATGTTCATCATCCTAGCGCTCTCCATGATGAGGAGGGAGTAGTTCACCCTCGGGTTGAGGGTATGTACCAGTAGCTATGTGTTTGATTCTCTCTCTCTCGTGTTCTTGATTTGGCACGATCATGATGTATCACGAGCTTTGCTATTATAGTTGGATCTTATGATGTTTCTCCCCCTCTACTCTCTTGTAATGGATTGAGTTTTCCCTTTGAAGTTATCTTATCGGATTGAGTCTTTAAGGATTTGAGAACACTTGATGTATGTCTTGCGTGGGATACCCGTGGTGACAATGGGGTATTCTATTGATTCACTTGATGTTTTTTTTGGTGATCAATTTGCGGGTTCCGTGACCTTGGGAATCTATGCATAGGGGTTGGCACACGTTTTCTTCTTGACTCTCCGGTAGAAACTTTGGGGCACTCTTTGAAGTTCTATGTGTTGGTTGAATAGATGAATCTGAGATTGTGTGATGCATATCGTATAATCATGCCCACGGATACTTGAGGTGACAATGGAGTATCTAGGTGACATTAGGGTTTTGGTTGATATGTGTCTTAAGGTGTTATTCTAGTACGAACTCTATGATAGATTGAACGGAAATAATAGCTTCGTGTTATTTTACTACGGACTCTTGAATAGATCGATCAGAAAGGATAACTTTGAGGTGGTTTCGTACCCTACAATAATCTCTTCGTTTGTTCTCCGCTATTAGTGACTTTGGAGTGACTCTTTGTTGCATGTTGAGGGATAGTTATATGATACAGTTATGTTATTATTGTTAAGAGAACTTGCACTAGTGAAAGTATGAACCCTAGGCCTTGTTTCCTAGCATCGCAATACCGTTTACGCTCACTTTTACCACTTGTTACCTTGTTGTTTTTATATTTTCAGATTACAAAAACCTATATCTATCATCCATATTGCACTTGTATCACCATGTCTTTGCCGAACTAGTGCACCTATACAGTTTACCATTGTATTGGGTGTGTTGGGGACACAAGAAACTCTTTGTTATTTGGTTGCAGGGTTGCTTGAGAGAGACCATCTTCATCCTTCGCCTCCCACGGATTGATAAACCTTAGGTCATCCACTTGAGGGAAATTTGCTACTGTCCTACAAACCTCTGCACTTGGAGGCCCAACAACGTCTACAAGAAGAAGGTTGCATAGTAGACATCAAGATCTTTTCTGGCGCCATTGCCGGGGAGGTGAGTGCTTGAAGGTATATCTTTAGATCTTGCAATCGAATCTTTTAGTTTCTTGTTTTATCACTAGTTTAGTATATAAAAGAAAACTACAAAAAAATGGAATTGAGTTTGCTCCCACTACTATTGATGAGAATAAATTTGCTTATGTGGAGAGTAGTAAAATTTCTATGCAAGTAGATCATGAAAAGAATGCTTGTAGGAATGCAAATAGATCATGAAAACAACTTATATTTTTGAATTCATTCATGATGCTACTAAAATTTTTTATGAGGGAGGAATATATGCTTGTAGTAGTTGCAATTATATCAAGTTTCCTCTCTATGTGCTTAAAGTTATAAAGTTATGCTTGTTTTGCCTTCCTATGCTAGTTGATTATTTTTTCCATAAGTTGTTTGCTCACAAAATCCCTATGCATAGGAAGTGGGTTAGACTTAAATGTGTTAGTAATATTCTTCATGATGCTCTCTTTATGTTTCAATTCTTATCTTTTATGCGAGCATCATTTAAATCATCATGCCTACCTAAAAGGCATTAAAGAAAAGTGCTTGTTGGGAGACAACCCAATATTTACCTTTACTGTTATTGTGTGTTCACATGATTATGCTACTGTAGTAATTATGTTTTATAGCTTTTGTTTCAATAAAGTGCCAAGTAAGACCTTTAGGATAGCTTACGGTGATAGTTGTGTTGATCCTGCTAGAAATCAGAAACTTCTGCACCAAGTAAATTAGTTTTTATAATTCATAGAAACGTGCTTATGATCTGATTCTTTTTGCTCTGGTTTGGTACACAAATTTCTTAGGATTTCCTAATTTGGTAGGCTTTTTACAGTTCGATAAGTATTCTAGAGTTACAGATTTCTACAGACTGTTCTGTTTTTGACAGATGCTGTTTTTCGTGTGTTGTTTGCTTATTTTGATGCATCTATGTCTAGTATCAAGGGGTATGAACCACAGACAAGTTGGAATACAGTAGGTTCAACACCAATATAAATAAAGAATGAGTTCATTACAGTACCTTATGTGGTGGTTTTTCTTTCTTGCACTAACGGAGCTTATGAGATTTCCTGTTGAGTTTTGTGTTGTGAAGTTTTCAAGTTTTGGGTAGAGATTTGATGGACTATGGAATAAGGAGTGGCGAAAGCCTAAGCTTGGGGATGCCCATGTCACCCTAAGATATTCAAGGATAACCAAAAGCCTAAGCTTGGGATGCCCTGGAAGGCATCCCCTCTTTCGTCTTCGTCCATCGGTAACTTTACTTGGAGCTATATTTTTATTCGCCACATGATATGTGTTTTGCTTGGAGCGTCTTGTATGATATTAGTCTTTGCTTTTTAGGTTACCACAATCATCCTTGCTATACACACCTTTTGGGAGAAGCCCACTTGATTTAGAATGTATTAGAATACTCTATGTTAAACCCGGGCATGGGCAGCCCGGCCCGATGTCCCGGCCCGAGCCCGACCCGAAAAACCTGGGCCGGGCCGGGCCGGGCTTGACATTCGGGCCGGGATCGGGCTTTGTTTTGTAGCCCGAAAGATAGTTCGGGCGGGCTCGGGCTTCAATTTTTCCGTATTTCGGGCCGGGCTTTCGGGCTTTGGGCCGGGCTTGCACGTGCGCGTACTAAAAAGCAGCATTCGGGCTGGGCTTTCGGGCTTCAGGCTTGATTTCGGGCCGGGCTCGGGCTTGAAAATGTGGAGTATTTCGGGCTTCAGGCCGGGCTCGGGCTTGAGAAATGAAGGTCCGGCTTTTACAAGCCCGGCCCGAAACCCGGCCCGGCCCGACGTTTGCCCAGGTTTACTCTATGTGCTTCACTTATATCTTTTGAGCTAGATAATTTTTGCTCTAGTGCTTCACTTATATCTTTTAGAGCACGGCGGTGGCTTAATTTTGTAGAAATTGTTGATCTCTCATGCTTCACTTATATTATTTTGAGAGTCTCTAAGAATAGCTGGTATTTACTATGGTTATAAAATTGGTCCTAGAATGATGGGCATCCAAGTTGGGTATAATAAAAACTATCATAGAAAGTGAATTGGATGCTATGATCCATTTGATGCTTGATAATTGTTTTGAGATATGGAGGTAGTAATATTAGAGTCATGCTAGTTGGGTAATTGTGAATTTAAAGAATGCTTGTGTTGAAGTTGGCAAGTCCCATAGCATGCACGTATGGTAACCGTTGTGTAACAAATTTGAAATATCTGGTGTTCTTAGATTGTCATCCTTATGAGTGGCGGTCGGGGACGAGCGATGGTCTTTTCCTACCAATCTATCCCCCTAGGAGCATGCGCGTAGTGCTTGGTTTTTGATGACTTGTAGATTTTTGCAATAAGTATATGAGTTCTTTATGACTAATGTTGAGTCCATGGATTATACACACTCTCACCCTTCCATCATTGCTAGCCTCTTCGGTACCGGGCATTACCCTTTCTCACCTTGAGAGTTGGTGCAAACTTCGCCGGTGCATCCAAACCCCGTGATACGATACGCTCTATCACACATAAACCTCCTTATATCCTCCTCAAAACCGCCACCATACCTACCTATTATGGCATTTCCATAGCCATTCCGAGATATATTGCCATGCAACTTTCCACCGTTCCGTTTATCATGACATGCATCATCATTGTCATATTGCCTTGCATGATCAAGTGGTTGACATCGTATTTGTGGCAAAGACACCTTCATAATCTTTCATACATGTCACTCTTGATTCATTGCCCATCCTGGTACACCGCTGGAGGCATTCATATAGAGTCATATATTGTTCTAGTTTTGAGTTGTAACTCATGAGTTGTAAATAAATAGAAGTGTGATGATCATCATTATTAGAGCATTGTCCCTTAAAAAAAGAAAGGCCAAATAAAAAAAGAGGAAAGGCCAAATAAAAAAAAGGCCAAAAAAAGGAAGGCCCAAAAAAAGGGGACAATGTTACTATCTTTTTCCACACTTGTGCTTCAAAGTAGCACCATGTTCCTCATATAGAGAGTCTCATATGTTGTCACTTTCATATACTAGTGGGAATTTTTCATTATAGAACTTGGCTTGTATATTCCAACGATGGGCTTCCTCAAAATGCCCTAGGTCTTCGTGAGCAAGCAAGTTGGATGCACACCCACTAGTTTCTTTTGTTGAGCTTTCATACATTTATAGCTCTAGTGCATCCGTTGCATGGCAATCCCTACTCCTCGCATTAACATCAATTGATGGGCATCTCCATAGCCCGTTGATTACCCGCGTCAATGTGAGACTTTCTCCTTTTTTGTCTTCTCCAGACACCTCCCATAATCATATTCTATTCCACCCATAGTGTTATATCCATGGCTCGCGCTCATGTATTGCGTGAAAATTGAAAAATTTTGAGATTACTAAAGTATGAAACAATTGCTTGGCTTTTCATCTAGGGTGTGCAAGATGAGAGCATTCTTGTGTGACGAAAATGGAGCATAACCAAACTATATGATTTTGTAGGGATGAACTTTCTTTAGCCATGTTACTTTGAGAAGACATGATTACTTTGATTAGTATGCTTGAAGTATTACTGTTTCTTATGTCAATATGAACTTTTATCTTGAATCATTTGGATCAGAACATTCATGCCACAATAAAGAAAATTACATTGAGAATTATGCTAGGTATCATTCCACATCAAAAATTCTGTTTTTATCATTTACCTACTCGAGGACGAGCAGGAATTAAGCTTGAGGATGCTTGATACGTCTCCAACGTATCTATAATTTTTGATTGTTCCATGCTATTATAATACCTGCTTTGGATGTTTATGGGCTTTACTATACACTTTATATCATTTTTGGGACTAACCTATTAACCTAGAGCCTAGTGCCAGTTTCTATTTTTTCCTTGTTTTTGAGTTCTACAGAAAAGCAATACCAAATGGAGTCCAATTGACGTGCCAATTTTTGATGATTTTTTGTGGACCAAAAGAAGCCCCTGCAGTGAAAGAGTTGGGCCAGGATGGTCCCGGGCTGCACACGAGGGTGGGGCACACGCCCACTCCACCTGGGCGCGCCCCCTGCCTCGTGGACAGCCCGGAAACCCCCTGACGTGCGACCTACACCAAAAAATCCTATAAATACTAAAACCTCCAGAAAATAACCTAGATCGAGAGTTCTGCTGCCGTAAGCCTCTGTAGCCACCAAAAACCAATCGGGACCCTGTTCCGGCACCCTGCCGGAGGGGGGATCCCTCACCGATGGCCATCTTCATCATCCTGGTGCTCTCCATGACGAGGAGGGAGTATTTCACCCTCGGGATTGAGGGTATGTACCAGTAGCTATGTGTTTGATTCTCTCTCTCGTGTTCTTGATTTGGCACGATCTTGATGTATCGCAAGCTTTGCTATTATAGTTGAATCTTATGATGTTTCTCCCGCTCTACTCTCTTGTAATGGATTGAGTTTTCCCTTTGAAGTTATCTTATTGGATTGAGTCTTTAAGGATTTGAGAACACTTGATGTATTTCTTCCGTGGGATACCCGTGGTGACAATGGGGTATTCTATTGATTCACTTGATGTATGTTTTGGTGATCAACTTGCGGGTTCCGTGACCTTGGGAATCTATGCATAGGGGTTGACACACATTTTCTTCTTGACTCTCCGGTAGAAACTTTGGGGCACTCTTTGAAGTTCTATGTGTTGGTTGAATAGATGAATCTGAGATTGTGTGATGCATATCGTATAATCATGCCCACAGATACTTCAGGTGACAATGGAGTATATAGGTGACATTAGGGTTTTGGTTAATTTGTGTCTTAAGGTGTTATTCTAGTACGAACTCTATGATAGATCGAATGGAAATAATAGCTTCGTGTTATTTTACTACGGACTCTTGAATAGATCGATCAGAAAGGATAACTTTGAGGTGGTTTCGTACCCTACAATAATCTCTTCGTTTGTTCTCCGCTATTAGTGACTTTGGAGTGACTCTTTGTTGCATGTTGAGGGATAGTTATATGATCCAGTTATGTTATTATTGTTGAGAGAACTTGCACTAGTGAAAGTATGAACCCTAGGCCTTGTTTCCTAGCATTGCAATACCGTTTATGCTCACTTTTACCACTTGTTACCTTGTTGTTTTTATATTTTCAGATTACAAAAACCTATATCTATCATCCATATTGCACTTGTGTCACCATCTCTTCGCTGAACTAGTGCACCTATACAATTTACCATTGTATTGGGTGTGTTGGGGACACAAGAGACTCTTTGTTATTTGGTTGCAGGGTTGCTTGAGAGAGACCATCTTCATCCTATGCCTCTCACGGATTGATAAACCTTAGGTCATCCACTTGAGGGAAATTTGCTACTGTCCTACAAACCTCTGCACTTGGAGGCCCAACAACGTCTACAAGAAGAAGGTTGCATAGTAGACATCAACCCACCACTATCAATTTCAGCGCAGAAATGACATTGATTCTTGTTGGATCTTCTTGATCAACTACAAGTAATCTCTCAAGTGCAGGTGTGTCCTGGATGACCATACCGTGGTACACATCTTATGATGTCTTCCTGCCGCACCAGCAACACACATAAATACTCCGTAGAGTCATGGAGGTGATGTGGAAGGTACTCAACCCATTGATCACCTGAAGATGAAGGTACTCGAGTGCAGTACAGCCATGGAGCAGGCGCTCCATGTCACCCTTTGAGAGGTAGACAGCGATGAGCTCAAGGTGCTTCTATCGTGGTAGAATAAGAGCGGGCGCGTCATTAAGGGGCGGGAAATGGCAGTTCCTGAACTTGGCGACGCGCAGCGTGGGCGCGAGGCAGAGTGCGGACGTTGGCAGCGACCGCATATGCCCATCATCAAAAGTGAGCTCCTCGAGCTGATCTAGGGCGGGGGATCGGAACCAATCATCAAGCTTGGCTCGGTCCTTGCCGTTGGAACAGAACTTGTCCATTCTAAGGCCATTGGTTGGTCCAAGGTGACTGTCGAGGATCTTGGAGAACGCATCTAAGCTTTTGCGATAGCCATGGCAGAGCTCATGGGTGTCGATGAGGTCAAAAGGGCTGGAGTTCCATAGGGGGCGCCACCGCTGGGAAAGGAGGGTTGTCCGCACCCCATATTTGATTGGGAGGAGGGAGATGATGACTGTCAACATATCATCGGGGAGGCTGCCGATTAAGTCTAGGCCTACTAGAGTCGCTTGAGGTTCTAGCTCGCGCCGCCTCCGCTGTTGGCAGCCCCGTTCTCCACCTCTGGAGTCTCCTTATCAGCGGCGCTTTCTGATAGAAATGGGAGTACAGGGAATATTTAGTTAAAACAGGGCAATAGAAAAGTGTATTGGTAACTAGAAGTTATTAGGTAGGAATATAGTAAGAAAAGGGAATAACAATTGGTTTCTTAAATACTACACAATTCATTTGACATTGCTACGTTGTCAACATATGCAGATAGTTGAAAAGAAAACTTATTTCGAACAAAGTCTGTACGGATGATTTTGTCCGGGAAGTTAGCATATATCTCATGACCAGGCCCTTTTATGTGCAGTGCAATTTTAGTGCCAGCTTTCAGTACATAAAACTTTGCAATTTCATTCCAAAAGGCAGTGCCAAAACAGGAGTCACCACTTCCATCAAGTCTTACAGTAGCAACGATTGTAAATCCAAGGTTTGTGTGCAGTATGACATCCGTGGAGCCTTGATCTATGTAAAGGGAAAAATTATGCACTACATAATCTATTGCATAGCGAGGGATGTTCTGCAGAAAATGGTAGGATTGTTAAAAAAAATATGGTAACATGCAAATATGGGCCCAAATTGAAAGAACTGTACAACAGTTGAAATCGAAGGACAAAAATCTATAATTAAACAGATAGGGTAAACATGATGTCATGGAAAAATGAGAAGAACAATACATCATTAATTTCCCTAATATAGAAAGAAGAGGGGAAAATCCCCTTTGATGTATATGGTGCATGTGGCACCTTTTTTTCCAAATGTAGCAATATTTAGAATATGTTCAAGAAAGTAGGACATGCCAACCGATTTAGGGTGAGATTGAACATACCGCGCGCGTCCTCAACTTCTCTGGTATGGTGAGATGGTATCTCTGGCGGCGGTCGCAAAGTCCTGAAGTGTCAGCGCACTATACATTCTATGAATGAAAGAAAACCCTTAAATCAGCTCAAATAAAAATGAATTCACGGTGATTTCCGCCAGGTGATTAAAGGAGGCAGATGAACTGGGATAAGAGATGTGATAATATCTCATTAAATTAGTTACCTTGTCGTCCATGAGAAAGAACCCTCAGTGCAGCAGATTCCCCAACCGAGCGGAGCTGGGTCGACCGCGAGCAGCCTCGAGAAAGTCGATGGCGATAGGCGGCGCCAAGCGGAACTGACGAAATGCGGTGGGCTTTGCCGGCAGCCTGGCGGCGGCGGCAGGCGTCGAGCTAAGTGTTTACCGCCGCGATAGGTGATGCCATGGCATAGACGCGGAGGAGCTTGTGTAGGTGTGAATGGGGAACGTACCGGAGGGGTCGATGGGGTGGCGGGTGGGGTGAGGGTTTTTGTGACATGGGGATGGTGAGGGTTTTCTTTTTTCTTTTTTGAATTGGGTCGTGAGGGTTTTCTGTCCCACAAAGAATTTTGGGGGCGACGGTTTGCTAGAGAGAACCGTGTGTGATTGACGCAGCAGGCAAAATGAAATTCATTGCACACAGTTCCAATTTGGGAACCGTGTGTGATTGACATACTACCTCCCTCCTGGTTTATTGGTCCCCCGTTGTAATTTTTACCAAAATTGGCAAAATATTTAACATGCTCAGACATAGATAATAAGTGTACACGTACATAAGCATAGTTAAACCATAATTACATAGTTCAACCATCATTAAGAATACTCAAGCGTACATAGTTCGATCCATCCCACATCTCATCTCACATGCGGCCAGCATGATCCTAAAGCTTCTCCAGGTACTCGGCGTATGCGCCATGCGCCACCCTGCGAGAATACTTCTGCTTGAAGGAGCCAACGGCCCGTCCTCTTGCATGTGCCAGAACACTTAGATACGCGTCATGAAGCTTCTGGTTGCAAAATGGGCATCCATGGCCGCCGTTCCAGGTCCTAATACGCCTGTTATGCATTCCCGCATAAAGCTCCCTCAGGATTTGCCTATTGTACCTCCTCTGGCCATCTTCATCCTCCCTGTCCACATCGTCAGACAGCACCTATACAAATAGTAAAACAAATTTGGCATCAAATCAATGATTACATGCCGTGAAGTAGGATTATGAATTTATGGCTATTTATTTATTTATACATATCCAGAGATTATGGTTCGATTTTTAAGCACACTCGTCTATGTACAGACCAATCTTGAAGAAAATAATGGCACAAACATATGTAGGCTATTCAAAATCAATTGTCAAGCCCTGGCTAGGAATTATTAGCACGAACACTAATCCTAGTCGGATTACTAGCAGAAATCATTTGCACAGATGAAACAACTAATCACTTATCACCTGTACCATTCAAACAATCAATACACTATACGGATCTAACGAAACTTACTCAGATTTCATGGATTGGGAGAACATAACCATAGGATTTCTATTCCAAAAAGGAGGAGGCGGGAGTAACCAGAGAAACCCTATGATCTATTTGACACATAAATGGGCATAAATGACTAACCAGCTGTCCGTCGTCGTCGGAGTCATGGCCGGAGTGGTCGTCGGAGTTGTCACCGGAGTGGTCGTCGGAGTCAGTGTGGAACTCTGCCTCCAGCTGTGGAAGCTCGACGCCGTCGACGATGTTAGGGTGCAGTGATAACTCACCGGCGGTGACAACAACCTCTGTCTCCATCTCCACGCCGTGCTCCGGTGCTTTAGCAGCCCCGGCGTTGCCACTCCCTCTAATGGGGCGCTTCGGCGACATACTCATAAACTAACGGCTTTGAGGACTGAGAGCGGCATCGAGGATGCAAGCGGAGAGAGAGGATTGTGTGTGCGTAGCGAGGATGTGGGGTGCGGCCGCTCGGGCGCACCATTAATATGGAGTAGTGGGAGTTGTGGGAGAGAGGCGGGCGGCAGTCAAACTGATGGCTTGCCTCCCGCTGAGCCTGAGGACCAGACTGCTGGCATGCCTACCAAAGTTTCACACAACTACTCGCACACCACCTAATGACACTGTGCAGCGAGCATGCCTCCGTCAATTCACACACCTGCACGCACGCCTCCCTGTCTGCCTGCACAGCGGACTGCTTGCATGCATCCCGTCAACTCACGCCTGCTCGTACGCCACACGGGTCGAGCGGCGGCATGTATATTGTTTTTCTATTTGGATGATTAATGCTGCCGCTTTATTGCTTAACCAAGCATGGCACGTATCCATTGTTGGTCTAACGCTCATGCTTCGAATAAATAATCTGTTTGGGATATTGGTTCCCAATTATTAATAATCTCCTGTGTGTAATTAGATAAAGATTACATCAAAACTGGTCTCAAATTTGACAAAAAAAGTACAATGCCACTTTGTATTGGTGTCCATATGACAACACGATAAGTTTCATGAACTTCAAATAAGTTTTGGATGTACTAGAATTTAAAAATCAAGATTCTCAATGTTTGAAATTTGTTGCACGGGGAGTAAACATGCACCCAATGAAACACATGTGTTTTGCAATCCATTTAGGTGCACTGTCATGTGTGCATGTTGCTCAAATTTGATTTTTGCACATTATACCCGTAGAAAATCAATCAATCAATGTACTAAAACGTCTTAATGATCTCTGTGGTTTTTTTGAAATTAAATTTCCCTCCTTTGGTAACATTTATGTTCATCACGGGATAATTAATTTAACATGCATCATAGTTGCGGTGGATTCGCGGTGTGTGTGTGGGTGTGTGCGTTTGGGGGTGGCGGGTGGCTCGCAGTACACTACGAGTTGTGAGTCACCGTGTGGGTTGGCCGTTTTGTTAGGCAGGCCGGTGCCACATCGGAGTCGTGAAATCGTTATTTAAAACATTACACAACCCTTTCATACATAAATTTTTTGGCCACATGCAGTCGATGGTTGTCCTACACGACACTCGATACTCGCATGTGACGCTTTCTGTGGGCCCGCGAGGTCGTCGTCCATTACTGTGACGAACAGCCGGTAGTGAGGTTAATTTGACCAGCAAGATAGAATCTTTTTTGTTTGTGTTATGGTATAGTACGCGTCGAAGAGGTGGGAGGGGACTAGCATATATACTATACGTACGCGTTCGTGAACAAGTACATCTCACTCAGTGTCGGGACTTTTTGGTTACCGAGGCACGTGCCACATCAAAATTGTGAAATTGGTTATTCAAACATCACACAACACCTTTTTGGGCCACATGCATATCCTAGCAAGGACACTCACGTGTGACGCTTCCATCTGTGGGCCCACGAGGCCATCGTCAATGCATGCATGCATCACTTTGACCTACATTGGGAGAGGTTAATTAATTTCATCATCGATGAGGATTCTTTTGGGTTGTACATATATTACGGCATGAACATATAGTACGCGGTGAAGAGGGGGGATGGGGACCATCATATGTAGTATGCTTGATATGAACCTCACTCTGTGTGGGTGCATGGTTTACGGTTTCTGAGGCATGTGGCACATCAAAGTTGTGCATTTTGGGTATTCAACATATATATGTTTGGCCCAAATGCAAAGCGGTGATGGTTGTCCTCTCGCACCCACTTAAGCGGTTATCAGCGATATCGATGCTTTCCATCTGTGGGCCCGCTTGGTCCATCACTACTTTTTGCCTGACAACAAGAGAGGTTAATTTGACTTAGGAGGGGATTATTATTTTTGCTCTGGGATGACATGCATGATATAGTTTGAGCACACACACATGCATGTGTACGCATGAATCCCTCCCATCGAGTCCAAGTGGCTAGTACAACGACACATCATGAACCGATCTCGCTCTGTGTGGGGAGCTAGTGTACGATTTTTGACACACGCGCCACATCAATGTTGTGTATTCAAACATGCATGCACACATCACCTCCATACATATGCATGTAGTGGTTGCCTTCGAACGTTACACTCCCTCGCGTGGTTATCAGTGACAAGCCTATACATTCGTGGGCCCACGTGGACATCCATGATCACCTTGACCAACAACAAGATAGGTTACCATGGCGGATTCTTCATTTGGTTCGTGTTATCGTAGTATAGGTCATGGTGAGATTCAGAACTAATTAAGTTTGAGCGCATATACTATGCACGCAAGCGTGCATGAATCCCCGTCGTTGGCTTGAAGTGTGGTGTAACATACATATGCATCATCAACCTAACCCTCACTCAGTGTGGGGATTTCTAGTTCGAAATCACGGTGCCACATCAAAGTTGTTCCATTGTTACTCAAAAACACACCTTTCCATACATATGTTTCGGCCACACGCATGCAGTGGTTGCCTTCGGGGACTAGCTACTTGCGTGATTATTGGCGAGCTAGCCCATCTCCGGGGTCGCATGGACGGCCATCACTTTGACCAACAACAAGAGAGAGGTTGTACGACCAAGGTGGATTATTCTTGGTCCGTTTTATGATCCATCTTGGTGAGATATATGCCTCTCTGGCCCGCCGACTGAAAGTGTGTGTTTGGGGGGGGGGGGGGTTGCTACTTCGCACTTTGCTAGGTGAACCTCGGTTGGGGGGCATGCATTCATGGCTTAGGATTCCCTTCATGCCGACACGAGGGGGGGTGAGGGAGTCCTGGATTAAGGGGTCCTCGGACAGCCGTATTGTATGCGTATGCCAGACTATCATACTATGAAGATGCAAGATAGAAGACTTCGTCACGTGTCCGGATGGGACCCTCCTTTGCGTGGAAGGTAAGCTTGGCGATTCGGATATGAAGATTCCTTTCCCTGTAACCGACTCTGTGTAACCCTAGCCCCCTCCGGTGTCTATATAAACCGGAGGGTTTAGTCCGTAGAACATCAATCATAACCATAGGCTAGCTTCTAGGGTTTAGCCTCTATGATCTTGTGGTAGATCAACTCTGGTAATACTCATATCATCAAGATCAATCAAGCAGGAAGTAGGGTATTACCTCCATCGAGAGGGCCCAAACCTGGGTAAACATTGTGTCCCCCACCTCCTGTTACCATTAGCCTTAGACGCACAGTTCGGGACCCTTACCCGAGATCCGCCGGTTTTGGCACCGACATTGGTGCTTTCATTGAGAGTTCCACTGTGTCGTCATCATAAGGCTTCATGGCTCCTTCAATCATCAACAACACAGTCCAGGGCGAAGTTTTTCTCCCCGGACAGATTTTCGTATTTGGCGGTTTCGCACTACGGGCCAACTCGCTTGGCCATCTTGAGCAGATCGACAGCTAAGCCCCTGGCCATCAGGTCAGGTTTGAAAGCTTGAACTACACCGCCGACTTCCGCGAAGACTTGATCTTTGATGGATTCGAGACCATGACAGCTGCACCCTATCGCCACGATGAACATGACCTAAATCTATCATCAGACTGTGTGCAGGAGATTGCGCTAGTAACTGCACTGGCCCTAGATCCAGAGTAGAGCACACCATCCGAGGATAGGAGGCTCGACTGAGGGAGTCCTGGATTAGGGGGTCCTCGGATAGCCGGACTATATACTTTGGCCGAACTGTTGGACTATGAAGATACAAGATTGAAGACTTCGTCTTGTGTCCGGATGGGACTCTCCTTTGCGTGGAAGGCAAGCTTGGCAATTCGGATATGTAGATCTCCTTCTCTGTAACCGACTCTATGTAACCCTAGCCCCCTCCGGTGTCTATATAAACCGGAGGGTTTAGTCCGTAGGACAACAACAATCATAATCATAGGCTAGCTTCTAGGGTTTAGCCTCTACAATCTCATGGTATATCAACTCTTGGAATACACATATCATCAAGATCAATCAAGCGGGAAGTAGGGTATTACCTTCATCGAGAGGGCCTGAACCTGGGTAAACATCATGTCCCCCGCCTCCTGTTACCATTAGCCTTAGACGCACAGTTTGGGACCCCCTACCCGAGATCCGCCAGTTTTGACACCGACATTCGTGCTTTCATTGAGAGTTCCACTGTGCCGTCGCGATAAGGCTTGATGGCTTCTTCAATCATATTCAACGACGCGGTCCAGGGGGAGGTTTTCCTTCCCAGACAGATCTTCGTATTCGGCGGCTTCGTACTATGGGCCAACTCGCTCGGCCATCTGGAGCAAATAGATAGCTACGCCCCTGGCCGTCAGGTCAGGTTTGGAAACTTGAACTATACTGCTCACATCCGTGGAGAGTTGATCTTCGACGGATTCGAGCCCGTGTCAGGTGCGCCGGACAGTCACGATGAGCATGACTTAGATCTGCCATCAGACAGTATTTGGGAGATCGCGCTTGCGGTGGCCCCAACCCTTAATCTGGAGCAGATCGCACCTTCCGAAGACGGGTGGATGGACCCTGCCACGGAGGCCGCACACTCATCGGCGCTGGAGCCGAACACAGACTTCACCTCTAAATATACCTACATTGGCGGACCCTCGGACTCGTCTCCGGCCATAGGATCCGAACAACGTACGTCCATGCCTATCGAATCTGACTGGGCACCGGTCATGGAGTTTACCTCCGCGGATATCTTTCAGCACTCGCCCTTGGGTGACGTGCTAAATTCATTAAGGTCTCTCTCTTTGTCAGGGGACTCTTGGCCGAACTATGTCTGGCTCGAGTGGGAAGCGGACGACGAAGAAATTCGTTCCCCACCCACCACTCACTTAATAGCCACTGTCGATGACTTAACCAACATGCTGGACTTCAACTCCGAAGACATCGACAGTATGGACGATGATGCGGGAGAAGAATAGGAACCACCGCCTACAGGGCGCTGGACAGCCACCTCATCATATGATATATATGGTGGACACCCCCAAAGAAAGCAATGGCAATGAGGCAACGGAAGATAATCCCCTAGAGAAGCAATCTAGGCACCGGCGTCATAGGCGCCGCTCCAAGCCCCGCCATAGCAAAAATAATGATACTGGCACAAGAGATGATAACAATCCGGATGGTGCCGAAGACGAAAACAATCCTGCCCAGCCAGGCTTCGAGCAGGCCGAGCAAGAAGATGGGCAAGCTAACCCTAAGGAGCAAGTAACAGATGGAGAATCAGAGGATGATAATTACATGCCTCTCTCCGAAGCCGAAGTGAGCCTTGGCGACAAAGAATTCATCATGCATGAGGATCCCATTGAGCAGGAGCGCTTCAAGCGTCGACTTACAACCACTGCAAAAAACCTGAAGAAAAAGCAGCAACAACTTCAAGTTGATCAAGATCTGCTAACTGATAGATGGACCGAGGTCCTGGCTGCCGAAGAATACGGACTCGAGCGCCCTACCAAAAGTTACCCAAAGCGCAGGTTGCTGCCTCAACTCGAGGAGGAGGCATTAAGCCCACACTACCATCACACGATGCGGCTGACCAGCTACCTCGTGGCCGAGACAAAGCGGCGTATCAGCCCAAAGTCCAGCCCGCACCCCGATGCCAAACAAGTCAAAACACTAAGGCCCGGGGCTCCACACACGACCTTCAAGACGTATTGGAAAACAAAGCAGGACAATCAAGATCGATCTACGGATCACGGGGGCACGCCACAGCGCGTGACGATGACCGTCACGCCGGATATACTAAAAGCAAATCTGGCCGAGCCGAATACAATAGACCAGACTCATTGGACTTGCGTCACGATGTTGCCCGGCATAGAGGCGCCGCACACCCCCTATGCTTCACTGATGAAGTAATGAATCATGAATTCCCAGAAGGGTTTAAACCCGTGAACATTGAGTCATATGATGGTACAATAGACCCCGCAGTATGGATTGGAGATTTACTTCTCCACATTCACATGGCCCGCAGTGATGATCTACATGCCATCAAGTACCTACCACTAAAGCTCAAAGGACCGGCTCAGCATTGGCTGAATAGCCTGCCAGCAAGCTCCATTGGCAGTTGGGAGAACCTGGAAGATGCATTCCTTGACAACTTCCAGGGCACTTACATGCGACCACCGGATGCTGATGACTTAAGTCACATAACCCAACAGCCCGGAGAGTCAGCCAGGAAATTCTAGACTCGGTTCCTAACTAAAAAGAACCAAATTGTCGACTGTCTGGATGCCGAAGCCTTAGCGGCCTTTAAGCATAACATCTGTGACGAATGGCTCGCCCGACACCTTGGCCAAGAGAAGCCAAAGTCCATGGCAGCCCTCACGACACTCATGACCCGCTTTTGCATGGGCGAGGACAGCTGGCTGGCTTGTAACAACATCACACCAAAAAACACCGGCGATTCAGACGCCAGAGATAACAACGGCAAGCCGCGACGCAATAGATACAAGCGTCGCAACAATGGCGACAACGCCGAAGACACGACAGTCAATGCCGGATTCAAAGGCTCTAAATCCGGACAACGGAAAAAGCCATTCAAAAGAAACAATCCGGGTCCGTCCAGTCTGGACCGCATTCTCGATCGCTCATGTCAAATTCACGGCACCCCCAATAAACCAGCCAACCACACCAACAGAGAATGCCGGGTGTTCAAACAAGCTGGCAAGTTGAATGCCAAAAACAAGGAAAAGGGGCTGCATAGTGATGACGAAGAAGAGCCCCGGCCGCCGAACACAGGAGGGCTGAAGAAATTCCCTCCCCAGGTGAAAACGGTGAATATGATATACGCAACCCATATTCCCAAGCGGGAACGGAAGCGTGCACTAAGGGACGTCTATGCGATGGAGCCAGTTGCCCTAAAGTTCAACCCATGGTCCTCTTGTTCGATCACCTTCGATCGCAGGGACCATCCTACTAGTATCCGTCATGGCGGTTTGGCCGCATTGGTCCTCGACCCCATCATTGACGGATTCCATCTCACACGGGTCCTTATGGATGCTGGCAGCAGCCTGAACCTGCTCTATCAGGATACAGTGCACAAAATGGGCATCGACCCCTCAAGGATCAAGACCACAAAAACCACCTTCAAAGGTGTCATACCAGGTGTGGAGGCCTGTTGCACGGGCTCAAACACACCAGAAGTGGTCTTCGGATCTCCGGACAATTTTTGAAGCGAGGAGTTAATCTTCGACATCGTCCCCTTCTACAGTGGCTATCATGCACTGCTCGGACGAACCACATTTGCCAGATTCAATGCGGTACCACATTATGCATACCTCAAGCTCAAAATGCCAGGACCTCACGGGGTTATAACAGTTAACGGAAAGACAGAGTGCTCACTCCGTACGGAGGAGCACACTACGGCCCTCGCGGCAGAAGTACAAAACAACCTTCTTAGGCAAACAGCCAATTCGCCGATAAAGAACCCGGACACCGTCAAGTGAGTCCGGAGTACCTCGCAACAGGATCGTCCGGCATGTCCAGAGCTCGACTAGCAATTCGGCCTCCGTCCTAGTCCCAGTCAAGCGGCAAAATTTGTGCCGCACGTACATAATTATGCACTTAAAATACCATGGGCATAGGTGGAGGCACGACTATGACACGGTCCACAATGCGGTTCAACCGCCCCAGGATCCTTACATCTTTACACCTTTTCTTTCAGGTCCCTATCTTCGGGAGGCTCTTCCGATAGACCGACTATCGGACCCATGCGGGACGGACACACCAAGAAGACAAGAAGCTTTGGCGTACAAGGGAACCCTCAGGTGGTCTCTGATAAAGATCGTTATACCTGTTTTACATACCCGCACACAGCTCGCTCTTGGTCAGGATGTGTCAAACAGTCCTATTCTGCTTATCGCACTACTTGTATACATGTGCTTTGACGTATTATTTAGATAACAAGGGAAAATAATGTATAGCGTCAGCTTACTATTACATTTCTTTATCCTTTTCTTTTACTGCTTATTTATTACAAATTGTGCCCGTACATTTTTATACGTCCGGCTCGCCAGGGGCTTTAGTGTACCCCATAACACGACAAGAAAAGTCCGAACACTTTCGACAGTGCTGCACCCCGAATTTATAGCATTATATGCATCAACTGCGAATCATGTCTTGGGTCAATAGTTGGGTTTGCCCGGCTCCCATGTTTTGGTAACTTACGTTCCACTATATCGGCTAAGGTAGCACAGGGAGAACTACTGCGATTGTGTACTGGTTCTTCTGGACGAGCACCTCAGTAGAGAAAGCCGAAAACTGATTGTCATGATAACGCGAGAGCTGGTCGCTATTCGAGAGGTCTCAAATCCTTAAAGATTTTTCCGCTTCGGGCGAGGAATCGGCCTTGTCCAATTTAGGCATGCATAGCACCCCAGGTTCGGCCTTCCGAATACCAGGGGCTTTGCCAAAATTTAAAATTGTAGACTTCTATGGCTAAGTGAGAGTGATAAAGTTGTATAGTCTGATTGCCTTGTTCGCTGCGCTAAACACCTCCTTAAAAGGACCAAAAATTTGGATAAAGAGTGTTTATATTTATCCGGAACACCCCAGTACTAGTTACATGGGGGTAGAAACCGACGACTGGCCAACTCTCAAGATTTTATAAACGGCCGCACGGAAGGTAATATTTTAAATCAACAAGCGCCATATAGCGCACATGAACTCGTTTTCATATTACAGGATGATATGAGTATTCATTCAAATATTACATCCTTAGCACATGCATCGGCCACAAGGCGGGCACCCTTAATGACATTGTCATAGTACTGTTCGGGGTGGCGATGCTCCTTGCCCTTCGGCGGCCCCTCTGTCAACAGCTTCTTGGCATCCATCTTCGCCCGGTGCACTTACGCACGGGCCAAGGCCCTACGTGCACCTTCAATGCAGACGGACCACTTAATGAATTCAAGCCGCTGACAGGCATTTACCATCCGCTTGACAAGGCCGAAGTAGCTGTCGGGCAGGGGCTCGCCAGGCCACAACCAGACTATGAGGTCCTTCATGGCCAGTTCAGCCATCTTGTGAAGTTCGACCAGTTGCTTCAGCTGGTCGCTCAAGGGCATCGGATGTTCGGCCCCAATATACTGGGACCAAAACAACTTATCCGTCGAGCTCCCTTCCTCAGCTCGGTAGAACTCTGCGGCATCAGAGATGCTATGCGGCAGATCTGCGAATGCTCCTGGAGAGCTCCAAATTCGGGTAAGTAAAAGGAAAGTCTCCTTCACATGCTTGCTTTGCATAATGAATGCCTTACCCGCTGCTATCTTCTTGGCCGCCTCAATTTCCTGGAGGGCCTTCTGGGCTTGGCCTTGGCGTCTTGCACACTCTGGAGGGCCTTCGCAAGCTCCGACTCTTGCGTCTTGGAGTCACGCTCCAAGGACTCGAATTTTTTGACGAAGTCTTGGAGCTCTTGCTGGACCTCATCAACCCGAGCCTCCTGTTTTTCGCGCTCGGTGTGCTCCTTGGCCGCTTTGTCCTCGTCCTTGGATAGCGCCTTCTTAAGGGCCGCCACTTCGGTCGTGGCCACTATTAAAATTCATGGTGCTTCTGTTAGCATCAATGATTTTTCCTTTATATTCTACACAGACGGGGTATCACTTACCTTTGTTCTCCTAGAGCTGCCTCTTCACGAGGCTGAGCTCTTACTTAGCCCTCCCTGGGTCCCGCTTCAGTCCAGAGACCTTTGCAGTGCGAGCGGCAACGACAAGCAACGAGTGGCCATCGGGAGCGAATCGTTGTTCATCGCTGACTCGCTCAAAGACCCATCCAAGGAAGATAAGTTGATTCGGGCTTTGGACGGACTGCACGATCATATTTAAACATGATGAGAAGCCATAAAGCAAAACATGCCAAAAGTATTATGGAATACGAATACTTACGACTTCGCCAGGGGCTTGTCCCTGGGTAGCCACTCCTCATCGCTGTAGGCGACTGTTGTGGAGTGGTCCGGAGGGAGGGTCCTTCCCTTCTTGGACCCTTCGACCATCCCAGACGGGGCGGCCTTCCTTTTCTTCTCCCCCTCGGTCTGGGGGGGAGGGTTTTCCTCTTCCTCCTCCTCGTTTTCGTTGGAGGAGTGCGCCTCGGTGTCTTCGGACAATGAGTCCGACACCACCTTGCGCCGGAGACCTTTCCTGGTCCCCGTGGCCTTCTTCTTGGCCTTCTTCTCCTGCACCTCGTAAGGCACCAGAAACAGCATCTCCGTCAAGAGAGTCGTTGCTGGATCTTCGGGCAATGGAACTGGACAGTCGATCCGCTCCGCTGTCGCTACCCAATCCTGTCAAAATTGGTATGGAGGCTTAAATTCCTCCCACGAACATACTGGGGGAAGGCACATCTTGTGAAATACAGATAGCTTATCGGATTGGCACGACGCTTTGCGCTGAGTCCATGATCCTCATCAATGGGAGGAGGCACTTCGGCGGCCTTGAACAACACCTTCCAGACGTCTTTGTGCGTCGTGTCGAAGAGCTCTTGCAGCGTCTGGTGTTCGGCCGGGTCAAACTCCCACATATTAAACACCCGTCTTTGACACGGGAGGATCCGGCGGAAGAGCATGACTTGGACCACGTTGACAAGCTTGATTTTCTTGCTTATCATATTCTTGACGCAGTTCTGGAGTCCGGTCAGCTCCACTGACTCACCCTAGGCTAAACCCTTCCTTTTCCAGGAGGTAAGCCGCATGAGGATGCCAGATCAAAATTCGGGCGCCGCCGCCCAGTTGGAGTCGCGCGGCTCGGTGATGTAGAACCACCCCTATTGCCACCCCTTCATGGTCTCCACATAGGAGCCTTTGAGCCAGGTGATGTTAGGCATCTTGCCCACCATAGCGCCTCCGCACTCCGCTTGCTGGCTAACCACTATCTTCGGCTTCACGTTGAAGATCTTCAGCCATAGGCCGAAGTGGGGCTTGATGCGGAGGAAAGCCTCGCACACAACGATAAACGCCGAGATGTTGAGGATGAAATTGGGGGCTAGATCATGGAAATCCAGCCCATAATAGAACATGATCCCGCAGACAAACGGGTGGAGGGGAAATCCCAGTCCGCGGACGAGGTGGGCGAGAAACACAACCCTCTTGTGGGGTTCTGGAGTGGGGATGATCTGCCCTTCGTCCAGGAGCCGGTGCATGATGTCTGCGGCCAAGTATCTGGCCTCCCGGAGCTTCGTGATGTCCTCCTCCATAATGGAGGAGGCCATCCACTTGCCTCCCGCTCCGGACATGTCTGGAATGGATTTACGGAGAAGGTGAGAACTTGCGCGCTAGAGCTCGAGAGTGCGAGAATGGATGAGCGAAGGAGGAAGAAGGCGTGGGTGAAAAAGGGGAATCCCTATCTCTTTATAAAGGTGGTAGAAACTGAGCACCTCCCCACTTGCCCGTAAAAATTGCTTATTCCCCAAGAGCCACAATTGATGGCATGGTTGGGTTACCCACACCCGTATTGATGAGAATCCCGTGATAAGGGGACATGATCTCTGCTTCGACAAGACGTGCCAAGGAAACCGCCTCGCAATATGTGTAGTGGCTGGTTGAGAAAAAGGTTCGAATATTGACCGGGCCGTGGCGTGATGTCACGCTATGAAAAGTTGTCAGCAGATTAGATTTGTGGGATATTGAGCTCTCTACAGTGGTATGTGGAATTTGTTTTGCAGAGCCGGACACGATCCTTGTGTTCAAAATCTTCTATGGAGTATTTGGAGAAGGAACCCGCCTTGCAATGCCGAAGACAATCTACGCACCGGACTCATCGTCATTGAAGCCTGGTTCAGGGGCTACTGAGGGAGTCCTGGATTAGGGGGTCCTTGGATAGCCAGACTATATACTTTGGCCGTACTGTTGGACTATGAAGATACAAGATTGAAGACTTCGTCCCTTGTCCGGATGGGACTCTCCTTTGCGTGGAAGGCAAGCTTGGCAATTCGGATATGTAGATCTCCTTCTCTGTAACCAACTCTATGTAACCCTAGCCCCCTCCGGTGTCTATATAAACCGGAGGGTTTAGTCCGTAGGACAACAACAATCATAATCATAGGATAGCTTCTAGGGTTTAGCCTCAATGATCTCGTGGTAGATCAACTCTTGTAATACTCATATCATCAAGATCAATAGAGCAGGAAGTAGGGTATTACCTCCATCGAGAGGGCCCGAACCTGGGTAAACATCGTGTCCCCCGCCTCCTGTTACCATTAGACTTAGACACATAGTTCGGAACCCCCTACCCGAGATCCTCCGGTTTTGACACCGACATCAACCTCGCCACGGAAGTCGCGGACTCAGCAGTGCTAGAGCCAAACACAGATCTGACCTCCAACGAGGCATGTGTCATCGGAACCTCGTACTCGTCTCCGGCCATAGGCTCTGAACCGCGTGTATCCGCATGCATAGAATCTGATCGGGCGCCGATCTTAGAGTTTAGCTCCATGGACATCTTCCAACACTCACCCTTAGGTGATGTGTTAAACTTGTTAAAGTCCCTCTCCTTGTCAGGAGATTCTTGGCCGAACTATGTCCGACTTGAATGGGAAGCAGACGACGAAGAGCTTCGTTGCCCACCCACAACCCACTTGATAGCCACTATCGACGATTTGACAGACATGCTTGATTTCGACTCCGAAGACATCGACAACATGGACGACGATCCCGGAGAAGAATAGGAACCACCGCCCATAGGGCGCTGGACAGCCACCTCCTCATACGATATACACATGGTGGATACACCCAAGGAAGACAATGGCGATGACAAAAAGGACCCAGTTGAGGATAAAATTCCTGGAAAGCAGCCAAAGCACCGATGTCAGCGGCGCCGCTGGAAACCACGCCATGGTAAAAATACCAATACCGGCACAAGAGGGAATAACACCCCGGACGATGCTGAAGACAATGAAGAAACCGCAGATGCAGCAATGGAGCAGGACGAGCAAGGCGACAGCAAGCACAGTCTGGGGTCCCTGTCCGATCACAGCGATGCCGAACACTCCAATTATCAACCTGTCTCCAAAGAGGAGACCAGTCGGGATGATGATGCATTCATCATCCCAGAAGAACAATTGGAACAAGAGCACCTCCACCAGAGACTTATCGCCACCGCGAGGAGCTTGAAGAAGCAGAAGCAACGGCTTAAAGCCGCATAGGATACGCTCAATAATAAATGGAACGAAGTGCTCGACACTAAGGAAAAATATGGTGGTAGTCGCCAAACGAATAGCTACCCCAAACACAAACTGCTGCCCAAATTCGACGATGATGCTATTGTGCCCATACCGCCGAATAACAATACGGCCGATCAACCAGGCCGACCACTTCATAGTCGAGACAGAGCGGCTAACAATGCCGCATACAAAACCGCGCCCCCTCCCCATAAAGGAAGGGAGGTCGTAGCCCAGAACCAGAAACACGATTTATGTGAAGACCTGGACAAAAGGGCTGGCAGAACCAGGTCCATTTATGGATCCAGGGAACGCGTTCCCGCACAGGATCAAGGCCATCAAACCAAATATGCAGGTAACTTACCAGTTCGGAACAAACACCGAACACTGCAACCGTCGGGCCCGCGCCGCGACACAGTCAAATACAGGGGGGCTGCACACCCCTTGTTCTTCACCGATGAGGTACTGGATCATGAATTTCTAGAAGGGTTTAAACCCATGAATATTGAGGCATACAATGGAATGAAAGACCCTGCGATCTGGATAGAAGACTTTATTCTTCACATACACATGGCTCGTGGAGACGATCTCCATGCCATCAAATACCTACCACTCAAGCTAAAAGGACCAGCTCGGCACTGGCTGAAAAGCCTCCCCGAAAATTCCATTGGAAGATGGGAAGAACTTGAGGACGCTTTCAGGGCCAATTTCCAAGGGACCTATGTCCGACCTCCGGATGCAGACGATCTAAGTCACATAACCCAACAACCCGGAGAGTCGGCCAGTAAGCTTTGGAATCGATTTCTCACTAAGAAGAACCAAATTGTCGACTATCCGGACGCCGAAGCCTTAGCAGCTTTCAAACACAATGTTCGTGATGAATGGCTGGCTAGCCACCTAGGCCAGGAAAAGCCAAGGACAATGGCAGCCTTAACTACACTAATGACCCACTTTTGCGCGGGAGAGGACAGCTGGTTGGCCCGTAGCAGCACCAGCGACCCTGGCACATCTGAAGTCAGGGATGGCAATGGAAAGCCACGATGAAATAAAAACAAACGTCGGAACAACGGAGAAAGCCCGGACAATACAGCGGTAAACACCGGATTCAGGGTCTCCAGACCCGGTCAACGGAAAAAGTCACTTAAAGGCAGCAGAGATGGTCCGTCTAGCCTAGATAAAATTCTCGAAAGGTCCTGCCAAATTCATGGCACCCCCGACAAACCAGCTAATCATACCAACAGAGAGTGTTGGGTCTTCAACCAGGCCGGCAAGCTCAACACCGAACACAAGGGGAAGGGACCGCAAAGCGAAGATGAGGACGAATCTCGCTAGTCGAATATGGGGGGACAAAAGAGATTTCCACCAGAGGTCAAAACGGTGAACCTGATTTATGTCACTCATATCCGTAAGAGGGAGCGCAAATGCGCACGCCGAGACATATATGCTATAGAGCCTGTCGCCCCCAATTCAACCCATGGTCGGCCTGTCCAATCACTTTCGATCGCAGGGATCATCCGACTAGTATCTGTCACGGGGGCTCGGCTGCCTTAGTGCTCGACCCAATAATCGACGGATACCACCTCACTCGAGTCCTCATGGACGGCGTCAGTAGCCTCAATCTGATATATAAGGACACTGTCCGCAAGATGGGGATAGACCCATCAAGAATCAAGCAAAGCAGCACTACCTTTAAAGGAGTAATACCAGGCGTAGAGGCCCGTTGCACGGGCACCCTGAGGGAGTCCTGGATTAGGGGGTCCTCGCCGGACTATGTACTTGTGCCGGACTGTTGGACTATGAAGATACAAGATTGAAGACTTCGTCCCGTGTCCGGGTGGGACTCACCTTTGCATGGAAGGCAAGCTTGGCAATTCGGATATGTAGATTTCCATCGCTGTAACCGACTCTGTGTAACCCTAGCCCCCTCCGGTGTCTATATAAACCGGAGGGTTTAGTCCGTAGGACAAGAGCAATCATAATCATAGGCTAGCTTCTAGGGTTTAGCCTCTACGATCTCGTGGTAGAACAACTCTTGTAATACTCATATCATCAAGATCAATCAAGCAGGAAGTAGGGTATTACCTCCATAAAGAGGGCCCAAACCTGGGTAAACATTGTGTCCCCCGCCTTCTGTTACCATTAGGCTTAGACGCATAGTTTTGGACCCCCTACCCGAGATCCGCCGGTTTTGACACCGACATTGGTGCTTTCATTGAGAGTTCCACTGTGTCGTCACGATAAGGCTTGATGGCTCCTTCAATCATCCACAACGATGCGATCCAGGGTGAGGTTTTCCTCCCCGGACAGATCTTCGTATTCGGCGGCTTTGCACTGCGGGCCAACTCGCTTGGCCATTTGGAGGAGACTACGCCCTGGCCATCAGGTCAGGTTTGGAAGCTTGAACTACACTGCCGACATCCGCGGAGAATTGATCTTCGACGGATTCGAGCCCATAACATGTGCGTCGTACAATCACGATGAGCATGACTTAGATCTGCCATGGACGGTGTTCAGGAGAACGCACCTATAGCTGCCCTGGCCTTAGATCCGGAGCAGATCGTGCCATCCGAGGACGGGTGGATAGACCCCACCATGGAGGCTGCACACTCATTGGTGATAGAGCCGAACACAGAATTCGCCTCCAATGAGGTCTGTGTCATCGGACCCTCGGACTCGTCTCCGGCCATAGACTCCGAACCATGCGCATCCGTGCCTATCGAACCTGATTGGGCACCGATCATGGAGTTTACCTCCGTAGATATCTTTAGCACTCGCCCTTCGGTGACGTGCTAAATTCATTGAAATCGCTCTCCCTGTTAGGAGATTCCTGGCCAAACTATGTCCGTCTTGAGTGGGAAGCGGACGATGAAGAAATTCGTTTCCCACCCACCACCCACTTAATAACCACTGTCGACAACTTAACCAACATGGTTGATTTCGACTCCGAAGACATCGACGGTATGGACGATGATGCCGGAGGAGAATAGGAACCACCGCCCACAAGGCGCTGGACAACCACCTCATCATATGATATATATATATGGTGGACACACCCAGAGAAAGCAATGGCGATGAGGCAACGGAGGATAACCCCCTTGAGAAGCAATCTAAGCGTCGGCGTCAGCAGCGCCGCTCTAAGCCCTGCCATAGCAAAAATAGCGATACCGGCACAAGAGACAATAGCACTCCGTATAATGCCGAAGAAGAAAACAATCCCGCCCAGCCAAGCTTCGAGCAAGCCGTACGGGAGGATGGGCAAGCTAGCCCTAATGAACAGGCAATGGATGGAGACTCGGAGGATGACAATTACATGCCCCTCTCTGAAGACGAGGTGAGCCTCGGCGATAAAGAATTTATCATGCCTGAGGATCCCGTCGAGAAGGACCGCTTCAGGCCGGCTTATAGACACTGCAAAAATCCTGAAGAAAAAGCAGCGGCAGCTTCAAGCTGATCAAGATCTGCTAACTGATAGATGGACTGAGGTCCTGGCAGCCGAGGAATACGGACTCGAGCGCCCAACCAAAAGTTACCCAAAGCGCAGGTTGTTACCTCAATTCAGGAGGAGGCACTAGAGCATACACTACCGGCACAGGATGTGGCTGACCGGCCACCTCGTGGCCGAGACAAAGCGGCATATCAGAGCGCACCCCATCGCCAAACAAACAAAAACACGAAGGCCTGAGGCTACATGCATGACCTGCGAGATGAATTGGAAAACAAAGCAGGACAATCAAGATCGATCTACGGATCACGGGGGCGCGCCCCAACGCATGACGATGACCGCTGAGGGAGTCCTGGATTAGGGGGTCCTCGGACAGCCGGACTATATACTTTGGCTGGACTGTTGGACTATGAAGATATACAAGATTGAAGACTTCGTCCCGTGTCCAGGTGGGACTCTCCTTTGTGTGGTAGGCAAGCTTAGAAATCCGAATATGTAGATCTCCTTCTCTGTAACCAACTTTGTATAACCCTAGCCCCCTCCGGTGTCTATATAACCGGAGGGTTTAGTCCGTAGGACAAGAACAATCATAACCATAGGCTAGCTTCTAGGGTTTAGCCTCTATGATCTCATGGTAGATCAACTCTTGTAATACTCATATCATCAAGATCAATCAAGCAGGAAGTAGGGTATTACCTCCATCGAGAGGGCCCGAACCTGGGTAAACATTGTGTCCCCCGCCTACTGTTACCATTAGCCTTAGACGCACAGTTCGGGACCCCCTACCCGAGATCCGCCGGTTTTGACACCGACGTTGGTGCTTTCATTAAGAGTTCCACTGTGCCGTCATGATAAGGCTTGATGGCTCCTTCAATCATCTGCAACGATGCGATCCAGGGTGAGGTTTTCCTCCCCGGACAGATCTTCATATTCGGCGGCTTTGTACTGCGGGCCAACTCGCTTGACCATCTGGAGCAGACCGATAGCTACGCCCCTGGCCATCAGGCCAGGTTTGGAAGCTTGAACTACACTGCCGACATCCATGGAGACTTGATCTTCGACGGATTCGAGCCCATGACAGGTGCGCCGTTCAGTCACGATGAGCATGACTTAGATCTTCCATCAGACGGTGTTCAGGAGAAGACACCTGCAGCTGCCCTGGCCTTAGATCCGGAGCAGCTCGCGCCATCCGAGGACGGGTGGATAGACCCCACCTCGGAGGCCGCACACTCATCAGTGCTAGAGCCGAACACAGAACTCACCTCCAAAGAGATCTTTGTCATCGGACCCGCGGACTCGTCTCCGATCATAGGTTCCGAACCACGCGCATCCGTGCCTACTGAATCTGATTGGGCACCGATCATAGAGTTTACCTCTGCTGATATCTTTCAGCACTCACCCTTGGGCGACGTGCTAAATTCACTAAAATCTCTCTCCCTGTCAAGAGACTCTTGGCCGAACTATGTCCGGCTTGAGTGGGAACCGGACGACAAAGAAATTCGTTCCCCACCCACCACCCACTTAATAGCCACTATCAATGACTTAACCGACATGCTTGATTTTGACTCCGAAGACATTGATGGTATGGACGACGATGCCGGAGAGGAACAAGAACCACCGCCCGCAGGGCGCTGGACAGCCACCTCATCATATGATATATATATATGGTGGACACCCGCAAACAAAGCGATGGCGATGAGGCAACGGAGGATAATCCCCTTGAGAAGCAATCTAAGCACCACCGTCATCGGCGCCGCTCTAAGCCTTGCCATAGCAAAAATAGCGATACCGGCACAAGAGACAATAACGCTCCGGATAATGCCGAGGACGAAAACAATCCTGCCCAGCCAAGCTTCGAGCAGGCCTAACGGGAGGATGGGCAAGCTAGCCCCATGGAACAGGCAATGGATGGAGAATCATATGGTCACAATTACATGCCCCTCTCCGAAGACGAGGTGAGCCTCGGCGATGAAGAATTCATCATGCCAGAGGATCCCCTCGGGTAGGAGCACTTCAAGCGCCGGCTTATAGCCACTGCAAAAAGCCTGAAGAAAAAGTAGCAACAACTTCAAGCTAATCAAGATCTGCTAACTGATTGATGGACTGAGGTCCTGGTAGCTGAGGAATACGGACTCGAGCGCTCAACCAAAAGTTACCCAAAGCGCAGGTTGCTACCTCAACTCGAGGAGGAGGCATTAAAGCCTACACTACCAGCGAAGGATGCGGCTTACCGGCCACCTCGTGGCCGAGACAAAGCGGCGTATCAGCCCGAATACCAGCCCGCACCCCGTCGCCAATCAAACAAAAACACTAAGGCCCGGGGCTACACGCAGGACCTGCGAGACGTATTGGAAAACAAAGAAGGACATTCAAGATCGATCTACGAATCATGAGGGCGTGCCCCAACGCGTGACGATGACTGTCACACCGGATATACTAAAAGCAAATCCGGCCAGGCCGAATACAACAGACCAGACTCATTTGAACTGTGTCATGATGTAGCCCGGCATAAAGGCGCCGCACACCCCCCTATGCTTCACTGATGAAGTAATGGATCATGAATTCCCAGAAGGGTTTAAACCCGTGAACATTGAATCATATGATGGTACAACACACCCCGTGGTATGGATTGAAGATTTCCTCCTCCACATTCACATGGCCGGCGGAGATGATCTACATGCCATCAAGTACCTCCCACTAAAACTCAAAGGACCGGCTCAACATTGGCTGAATAGCCTGCCGGCAAACTCCGCAGTTGGGAGAACTTGGAAGACGCATTCCTTGACAACTTCCAGGGCACTTATGTGCGACCACCGGATGCTGATGACTTAAGTCACATAACCCAACAACCCGAAGAGTCAGCCAGGAAATTCTGGACTCGGTTTCTAACTAAAAAGAACCAAATTGTCGACTGTCGGGATGCCGAAGCCTTAGCGGCCTTTAATCATAACATCCGCGATGAGTGGCTTGCCCGACACCTCGGCCAAGAGAAGCCGAAGTCCATGGCAGCCCTCATGACACTCATGAACCGCTTTTGTGCAGGCAAGGACAGCTGGCTGGCTCGTAGCAACAGCACATCAAGAAATCCTGGCACTTCAGATGCCAGAGATAGCAACGGCAAGCCACGACGCAACAAACATAAGTGTCGCAACAATGGCAACAACGCCGAAGACACGGCAGTCAATGCCGGATTCAGTGGCTCTAAGTCCGGTCAGCGGAAAAAGCCATTCAAAAGAAACAATCCGGGCCCGTCCAGTCTAGACCGCATACTCGATCGCTCGTGTCAAATTCACGGCACCCTCGATAAACCGGCCAACCACACCAACAGAGAATGATGGGTGTTAAAACAGGCCAGCAAGTTGAATGCCGAAAACAAGGAAAAGGGGCTGCACAGCGATGACGGCGAGGAGCTCCGGCCGCCGAACACAAGAGGACAGAAGAAATTTCCTCCCCTTGTGAAAACGGTAAACATGATACACGCCACCCATATTCCCAAGTGGGAGCGGAAGCGCGCACTAAGGGACGTCTACGCGATGGAGCCAGTCGCCCCAAAGTTTAACCCATGGTCTTCTTGTCCGATCACTTTCGATCGCAGGGACCATCTTACTAGTATCCGTCATGGCGGTTCAGCCGCATTGGTCCTCAACCCCATCATTGACGGATTCCACCTCACACGAGTCCTTATGGACGGTGGCTGCAACCTGAACCTGCTTTATCAGGATACAGTGCGCAAAATGGGCATTGATCCCTCTAGAATCAAACCCACCAAAACCACCTTTAAAGGTGTCATACCAGGGGTAGAGGCCTGTTGTACAGGCTCAATCACACTGGAAGTAGTCTTCGGATCTCCTGACAACTTCCGAAGCGAGGAGTTAATCTTTGATATCGTCCCCATCTGTAGTGGTTATCATGCACTACTAGGACGAACCACATTTGCTCGACTCAATGCGGTACCACACTACGCATACCTCAAGCTCGAGATGCTAGAACCTCACGGGGTTATAACAGTTAATGGAAACACAGAGCGCTCCCTCCGTACAGAAGAGCACACTGCAGCCCTCGCAGCAGAAGTACAGAGCAGCCTTCTTAGGCAGACCTCTAATTCGGCAATAAAGCCTCCGGACACCGCCAAGCGAGTCCAGAGTACTCTACAACAGGATCGTCTGGCACACCTTGAGCTCGCCTAGAAATTCAGCCTCCGCCCTAGTCCCAATCAAGCGGAGAAATTCATGCCGCACGTACATAATTACGCACTTAAAATACCATGGGCATAGACGGAGGCACAGCTGTAATGCGGCTCAACCGCACCAGGACCCGTATACCTTCATCATTTTCTTTCTTTCCGATAGCCTGATTATCGGACCCATCACAGGAAGGAAACACCAAGGAGGTGATAACCCACAAGTATAGGGGATCGCAACAGTTTTCGAGGGTAGAGTATTCAACCCAAATTTGTTGATTCGACACAAGGGGAGCCAAAGAATATTCTCAAGTATTAGTAGCTGAGTTGTCAATTCAACCACACCTGGAAACTTAGTATCTGCAGCAAAGTGTTTAGTAGCAAAGTAATATGATAGTGATGGTAACGGTAACAAAAGTAAAGACAGCAAAAGTAATGTTTTTGGTATTTTGTAGTGATTGTAACAGTAACAACGGGAAAGTAAATAAGCGAGAACCAGTACATGGAAAACTCGTAGGCACCGGATCAATGATGGATAATTATGCCGGATGTGGTTCATCATGTAACAGTCATAACATAGGGCGACACAAAACTAGCTCTAGTTCATCAATGTAATGTAGGCATGTATTCCGAATATAGTCATACGTGCTTATGGAAAAGAACTTGCATGACATCTTTTGTCCTACCCTCCCGTGGCAGCGGGGTCCTATTGGAAACTAAGGGATATTAAGGCCTCCTTTTAATAGAGAACCGGAACAAAGCATTAGCACATAGTGAATACATGAACTCCTCAAACTATGGTCATCACCGGGAGTGGTCCCGATTATTGTCACTTCGGGGTTGCCGGATCATAACACATAGTAGGTGACTATAGACTTGCAAGATAGGATCAAGAACTCACATATATTCATGAAAACATAATAGGTTCAGATCTGAAATCATGGCACTCAGGCCCTAATGACAAGCATTAAGCATAGCAAAGTCATAGCAACATCAATCTCAGAACATAATGGATACTAGGGATCAAACCCTAACAAAACTAACTCGATTACATGATAAATCTCATCCAACCCATCACCGTCCAGCAAGCCTACGATGGAATTACTCACGCACGGCGGTGAGCATCATGAAATTGGTGATGGAGGATGGTTGATGATGATGACAGCGACGAATTCCCCTCTCTGGGGCCCCAAACGGACTCCAGATCAGCCCTCTCGAGAGAGATTAGGGCTTGGCGGTGGCTCCGTATCGTAAAACGCAATGAAACTTTCTCTCTGATTTTTTTCTCCGTGAGACGGAATATATGGAGTTGGAGTTGGCGTCGGAGGGCATCCAGGGGGCCCACGAGGTAGGGGGCGCGCCCCCCACCCTCGTGGAGAGGGTGTGGGCCCCCTGGTCTTCATCTTTGGCGAGGATTTTTTATTATTTATTATAAGATATTCCGTGGAGTTTCAGGTCATTCCGAGAACTTTTGTTTTCTGCACATAAAACAACATCATGGCAATTATCCTGAAAACAGCGTCAGTCCGGGTTAGTTCCATTCAAATCATACAAGTTAGAGTCCAAAACAAGGGCAAAAGTGTTTGGAAAAGTAGATACGACGGAGACGTATCAACTCCCCCAAGCTTAAACCCTTGCTTGTCCTCAAGCAATTCAGTTGATAAACTGAAAGAGAAAAAAGAAAAACTTTTACAAACTCTATTTGCTCTTGTTGTTGTAAACATGAAAATCCAACATTCAAGTTTCAGCAATTATTATGAACTAACCATACTTACAATAACACGTAGGTCTCACAATTACTCATATCAATAGCATAATCAGCTAGCAAGCCATAATAATAAAACTCGGATGACAACACTTTCTCAAAATAATCATAACATGATATAACAAAATGGTATCTCGCTAGCCCTTTCTGAGACCGCAAAACATAAATGCAGAGCACCTTTAAAGATCAAGGACTGACTAAACATTGTAATTCATGGTAAAAGAGATCCAGTCAAGTCATACCCAAAATAAACCAATTATAATGAATGCAAACGACAGTGTGCTCTCCAGCGGGTGCTTTTTAATAAGAAGGGTGATGACTCAACATAAAAGTAAATAGATAGGCCCTTCACAGAGGGAAGCAGGGATTTGTAGAGGTGCCAGAGCTCGATTTTGAAATAGAGATAAATTATATTTTGAGCGGCATACTTTCACTGTCAACGCAACAACTATGAGATGGTTGTATCTTCCATACTACATGCATTATAGGCAGTTCCCAAACAGAATGGTAAAGGTTTATACTCCCCCTCCTCCACAAGCATCAATCCATGGCTTGCTCGAAACAACGAATGCCTCCAACATTCAACGGGTCCCAGGGGGAGTTTTGCTTAATTATTTTGATTTGCTTCGATCTTTTTGGATCATGGGACTGGGCATCCCGGTTACCGGCCCTTTCTCGTGAATGAGGAGCGGAGTCCACTCCTCTTGAGAATAACCCACCTAGCATGGAAGATATAGGCAGCCCTAGTTGCACATGAGCTGCTCGAGCATACAAAACAGAAATTCATTTGAAGGTTTGGAGTTTGGCACATACAAATTTACTTGGAACGGCAGGTAGATACCGCATATAGGAAGGTATAGTGGACTCTTATGGAACAACTTTGGGGTTTAAGGAGTTTGGATGCACAAGCAGTATTCCCGCTTAGTACAGGTGAAGGCTAGCAAAAGACTGGGAAGCGACCAACTGAGAGAGCGACAACAGTCGTAAACATGCATTAAAATTAATTTACACCGAATATAAGCATGAGTAGGATATAATCCACCATGAACATAAATGTCATGAAGGCTATGTTGATTGGATTCAACTACATGCGTGAACATGTGCCAAGTCTAGTCACTCAATTCATTTGAAGGAGGATACCATCCCATCATACCACATCATAACCATTCTAATAGCATGTTGGCACGCAAGGTAAACCATTATAACTCATAGCTAATCAAGCATGGCACAAGCAACTATAATCTCTAAATGTCATTGCAAATATGTTACTTCATAATAGCTGAATCAGGAATGATGAATCATCATATTTACAAAAAAAGAAGTCGAGTTCATACCAGCTTTTCTCATCCCAATAAGTCCATCATATATCATCATTATTGCCTTTCACTTGCACGACCGAACGGTGTGTATAAAAATAAGAGTGCACGTGCATTGGACTAAGCTGGAATCTGCAAGCATTCAACTCAAGAGAGAAGACAAGTAATGTAGGCTCTAAGTTAGATAAGCAATAAAGCATATAAGAGCCACTAAGCATTTTCAATATAGTCTTCTCGACCCCCAAAGAAAGGAAAAGAAACAAAAACTATTTACACTGGAAAGCTCCCAACAAGCAAAAGAAGAACGGGAAATATTTTTGGGTTTTATTTTTAATTATTACTACTATAGCAGGAAAAATAGACTAACTAATTTTTTTTGTTTTTTCTTAAGGTTTATCAAACACACAAGAAGAAAGCTAGAAAAAGAAATTAAACTAGCATGGATATTACAGTGAAAGAGTATGAGCACCGACATCTAGCAATGAGTGTGTGTGAACATAAATGTAATGTCGGTGAGAAATACGTACTCCCCCAAGCTTAGGCTTTTGGCCTAAGTTGGTCTATTGCCAGGGATAGCTTGGCAGATACCCGTAGGTGTAGCTGGGGTCGTACTGCGATGCAGAGGACTCTGATTGCCACTGGCTGGCAACCGCCTCAGGATCCCAAGAATAAACAGACATTCGTGGAGGCTCATCTTGTGGCTCCGGTTCCAGGGCTGGTGCAGGATTCCGATAGGCTTGAACAGCCGCCCACGGAACAATGTAAGAACCTGTAGACAAGTTAAACAAAGAGGGAGCAGGCAAAGTAATAGTCTCAGGGTGATGTTTATCAAAGTACAATTTATATTTAAGCTCCCCTTCGTGACTCTTAACAAGAAAATCATGCGCTAGCATACTCTTATAATCTAAATAAGCACGGGGCAGCGTTGTTTCTTCTTTTTCCTCATGCCTAATAGGTATCTCAAAATATTCAGCTAGGCGCGAAGCATAAATGCCTCCAAAGACGGGGCCCTTAGTACGGTTCAGACTTAACCGTCTAGCAACAATTCCACCCATACTAACAGAGTTATTGCAGTATAAACCATGTAACAAAATGATAATATCAGGAATGCTAAGGTTTCCACAGTTCCCACGACCAATCAAGCAACGACTAGCAAATAAGGCAAAGTAGCGTAAAACAGGAAAATGTATGCTAGTAATTCTTGCATCAGAAACCTTCCTAGTTTCTCCCACAGTGATAGTGTTAATAAAAGCTTCTACTTCATTACGGTGTGGTTCATCTAAGGTGCCCTCAAAGGGTATTTTGCAAACCTTGCAAAATTCAGCTAATGGCATCTCTTTAACAACGTCATATAAATGAAACTCTACTGTTGGAGGTGATTTCTTAGGGAAAAAGTAGAAGTTCTGCACAAAAGTATTTGTGAGTAAGAGATACTGATAACGTTGGTCGTGGAGGAAGTCGGTGAGGCCGGCGTTCTCAATTAATAGATAGAAATCTTCATAAATCCCGGCACTCCTCAAGAAGTCATCGGAAGGCCATTCACACGGCCGGACCTCCGCGGTGCGAGGCAAATTAAATTTCGGCTTCTCCTCTTCTTCCTTTTGTTTTTCCTTCGAGCTTCGGCTTGACGAGCCCCTCAAAAATTTCTTCATTATTTTCTGAAACAATCTGAAATTTTTAGTAACTTCAAATAAAAGTGAACCAACTTCAGTAAAATTGATAGTAACAACTCCCACAAGTGCCTAGAGCCTATATAGAGCATTAGAACTATTTGGAACCATATAAATAAGCTCAAGAACATGGTCACCTATGCAGCACAAGTTTGCAATGAATAAAGCACTAGAACAAAAACTAATTGGACCAATGGAGGAGTCACATACCAAGGAATAATCTCCCCAAGCAGTTTTGCGAGAGGTGCTTTGAGCAAGGAGATTGAAAATCACAGCAATAGGGGCTGGAACTCGTGCTTGAGTTGGTTTTTCATGTTTGTGTGAGACAGAGGAAGAAGATGGGTGCAGGAATAAGTGGAGGAGGGCCACCATGGGCCCACGAGGCAGGGGGCGCACCCAGGGGGTAGGGCGCGCCCTCCACCCTCGTGACCAGGTGGCAGCTCCCCCCGCGGTAATTTTTGCACTAAAAATCCTCAAATATTCCCGAAAAAATAATATTAAATTAGCATGGCATTCTGAGGACTTTTATTTTAGGGATATTTTTATATTGCACGGATAAGTCGGGAGACAGACAGGAAAATACTATTTTACTTTATTTCTACTAAGTAACAGAAAATATAAAGAGGGTACAAAAGGTTGTGCTTCTAGTTTCATCCATCTCATGCTCACCAAAAGGAATCCACTAACAAGGTTGATCAAGTCTTGTTAACAAACTCATTCCGATTAACATGAAACCAGAGAAATTTCGAATAACACTATGTTACCTCAACGGGGATATGGACATCCCCAATAATAAGTATATCATATTTCTTCTTGACAGTAGGGAGAGGAAATTCAAAACCTCCAAATATAATCGATGGAATTTTTCCAATAGAGTTGATACTATAAACTTGAGGTTATTTCCTCGGAAAGTGTACCGTGTGCTCATTACCATTAACATGAAAAGTGACATTGCCTTTGTTGCAATCAATAACAGCCCCTGCAGTATTAAGGAAAGGTCTTCCAAGAATAATAGACATACTATCATCCTCAGGAATATCAAGAATAACAAAGTCCGTTAAAATAGTAACGTTTGCAACCACAACAGGCACATCCTCACAAATACCGACAGGTATAGCAGTTGATTTATCAGCCATTTGCAAAGATATTTCAGTAGGTGTCAACTTATTCAAGTCAAGTCTACGATATAAAGAGAGAGGCATAACACTAACACCGGCTCCAAGATCACATAAAGCAGTTTTAACATAATTTCTTTTAATGGAGCATGGTATAGTAGGTACTCCTGGATCTCCAAGTTTCTTTGGTATTCCACCTTAAAAGTATAATTAGCAAGCATGGTGGAAATTTCAGCTTCAGGTATCTTTCTTTTATTAGTAACAATATCCTTCATATACTTAGAATAAGGATTTGTTTTGAGCACATCAGTTAATCGCATACGCAAAAAGATAGGTCTAATCATTCAGCAAAGCACTCAAAATCCTCATCATCCTTTTTCTTGGATGGTTTGGGAGGAAAAGGCATGGGTTTCTGAACCCATTGTTCTCTTTCTTTACCATGTTTCCTAGCAACAAAGTCTCTTTTATCATAACGTTGATTCTTTGATTGTGGGTTATCAAGATCAACAGCAGGTTCAACTTCTACATCATTATCATTACTAGGTTGAGCATCATCATGAACATCATCATTAACATTTTTACTAGGTTCATGTTCATCACCTGATTGTGTTTCAGCATCAGAAGTAGAGATATCATTCGGATTCTCAGGTGACTCAGCGATAGGTTCACTAGAAGTTTGCAAAGTCCTATCATTTTTCTTTTTCTTCTTTCTAGAAGAACTAGGTACATCAATATCATTTCTTTGAGAATCTTGCTCGATTCTCTTAGGGTGGCCTTCAGGATACAAAGGTTCCTGAGTCATTCTACCAGTTCTAGTAGCCACTCTAACGGCATAATCATTTTTCTTACTATTCATTTCATTAAGCACTTCTTTCTGAGCTTTAAGTACTTGTTCTACTTGAGTGGTAACCATAGAAGCATGTTTGCTAACAAGTTTAAGTTCACCTCTAATATTAGCCATATAATCACTCAAGCATTTAATCATAAAGGTACTCTGTTTTAATTGTCTACCAAAATAAGCATTAAAGTCATCTTGCTTAAACATAAAGTCATCAAACTCATCCAAGCACTGGCTAGCAATTTTAGTAGGAGGGACTTCAGTTTTATCATATCTGTAGAGAGAATTACCTTTACTACCTGTGTCGGGATGTCGGGAGGTTCTTCATTAAATAAGTAATTGAGATCATATACTTCTTCAACAGGCGGTAAATTAAGACCATGTATTTCTTCAATAGGTGGTAAATTCTTAACATCTTCAGCTTTAATACCTTTTTCTTTCATAGATTTCTTTGCCTCTTGCATATCTTCGGGACTGAGAAATAGAACACCTCTCTTCTTCGGAGTTGGTTTAGGAATAGGCTCAGTAATTGGCTCAGGAGCTGGCTCGGGAGTTGGCTCAGGAGGTGCCCAATTATTTTCATTTGTCAACATATTATTCAATAGAATTTCAGCTTCATCCGGTGTTCTTTCCCTGAAAAGAGAACCAGCACAACTATCCAGGTAATCTCTGGAAGCATCAGTTAGTCCATTATAAAAGATATCAAGTATTTCAGGTTTCTTAAGAGGATGATCAGGCAAAGCATTAAGTAACTTGAGAAGCCTCCCCCAAGCTTGTGGGAGACTCTCCTCTTCAATTTGCACAAAATTATATATATCCCTCAAAGCAGCTTGTTTCTTATGAGCAGGGAAATATTTAGCAGAGAAGTAATAAACCATATCCTGGGGACTTTGCACACAACCAGGATCAAGAGAATTAAACCATATCTTAGCATCACCCTTTAATGAGAACAGAAATATTTTGAGTAAATAAAGGTAGCGCGATCTCTCATTATTAGTAAACAGGGCAGCTATATCATCTAACTTACGAAGATGTGCCACAACAGTTTCAGATTCATAGCCATAAAAAGGATCAGATTCAACCAAAGTAATTATATCTGGATCAACAGAAAAATCATAATAATCTTGATCAGGAACACAGATAGGTGAAGTAGCAAAAGCAGGGTCGGGTCTCATCCTACCTCTAAAAGATTCTTTACTCCATTTAACTAGCAACCTATTACGTTCAAGACTATCCTGGCAAGCAAGAATAGCTTCAGTAGATTCAGCATTAAAAAGGTAACCCTCAGGAATAGCAGGCCTATTTTCATCATCACTAACATCATCGTGTTCAGTTTCAATAATTTCTCTTTCTCTAGACTTAGAAATTTGTCCATCTAGAAATTCACCAAGAGGCACAGTAGTATCAAGCATAGAAGTAATTTCATCATAAGTATCATGCATAGCATAAGTGGCATCATCAATAACATGTGACATATTGGAACGAATAGCAGAAGCAGGTTTAGGTGTCGCTAGCTTCTTTATAACAGAAGCTAAATCAAGTGCAGAGCTAGATGACAGTTCCTTACTTCCCCTCGTAGTTAAGGGATAAATAGTTGTCTTAGCGTCTTTCAAGTTCTTCATAGTGTCCAGCAGATATAAATCCCAAGTGACTCAAAGAATAGAGCTATGCTCCCCGGCAACGGCGCCAGAAAATTGATAACCCACAAGTATAGGGGATCGCAACAGTTTTCGAGGGTAGAGTATTCAACCTAAATTTGTTGATTCGACACAAGGGGAGCCAAAGAATATTCTCAAGTATTAGCAGCTGAGTTGTCAATTCAACCACACCTGGAAACTTAGTATCTGCAGCAAAGTGTTTAGTAGCAAAGTAATATGATAGTGATGGTAATGGTAACAAAAGTAAAGACAGCAAAAGTAATGTTTTTGGTATTTTGTAGTGATTGTAACAGTAACAACGGGAAAGTAAATAAGCGAGAACCAGTGTATGGAAAACTCATAGGCACCGGATCAATGATGGATAATTATGCCGGATGTGGTTCATCATGTAACAGTCATAACATAGGGCGACACAAAACTAGCTCCAGTTCATCAATGTAATGTAGGCATGTATTCCGAATATAGTCATACGTGCTTATGGAAAAGAACTTGCATGACATCTTTTGTCCTACCCTCCCGTGGCAGCGGGGTCCTATTGGAAACTAAGGGATATTAAGGCCTCCTTTTAATAGAGTACCGGAACAAAGCATTAGCACATAGTGAATACATGAACTCCTCAAACTATGGTCATCACCGGGAATGGTTCCGATTATTGTCACTTCGGGGTTGCCGGATCATAACACATAGTAGGTGACTATAGACTTGCAAGATAGGATCAAGAACTCACATATATTCATGAAAACATAATAGGTTCAGATCTGAAATCATGGCACTCGGGCCCTAGTGACAAGCATTAAGCATAGCAAAGTCATAGCAACATCAATCTTAGAACATAATGGATACTAGGGATCAAACCCTAACAAAACTAACTCGATTACATGATAAATCTCATCCAACCCATCACCGTCTAGCAAGCCTACGATGGAATTACTCACGCACGGTGGTGAGTATCATGAAATTGGTGATGGAGGATGGTTGATGATGACGAAGGCGACGAATTCCCCTCTCCGGAGCCCCGAACGGACTCCAGATCAGCCCTCCCGAGAGAGATTAGGGCTTGGCGGTGGCTCCGTATTGTAAAACGCGATGAAACTTTCTCTCTGATTTTTTTCTCCGTGAGACGGAATATATGGAGTTGGAGTTGGCGTCGGAGGGCATCCAGGGGGCCCACGAGGTAGGGGGGCGTGCCCAGGGGGGAGGGGCGCGCCCCCCACCCTCGTGGACAGGGTGTGGGCCCCATGGTCTTCATCTTTGGCGAGGATTTTTTATTATTTATTATAAGATATTCCATGGAGTTTCAGGTCATTCCGAGAACTTTTGTTTTCTGCACATAAAACAACATCATGGCAATTCTGCTGAAAATAGCGTCAGTCCGGGTTAGTTCCATTCAAATCATACAAGTTAGAGTCCAAAAAAGGGCAAAAGTGTTTGGAAAAGTAGATACGACGGAGACGTATCATGCATCATCCCGCAACTAACTCATTAGTCACATTGCTTGCAAGGCTTATAGTGATGTGCATTACCGAGAGGGCCCAGAGATCTATCCAACAATCGGAGTGACAAATCATAATCTCGATTCATGCCAACCCAACAAACACCATCGGAGACACCTGTAGAGCACCTTTATAATCACCCAGTTACGTTGTGATGTTTGGTAGCACACAAAGTGTTCCTCCGGTATTCGGGAGTTGCAAATCTCATAGTCATAGGAACTTGTATAAGTCATGAATAAAGCAGTAGCAATGAAACTAACACGATCATAATGCTAAGCTAACGGATGGGTCATGTCCATCACATCATTGTCCTAATGATGTGATCCCGTTCATCAAATGATAACACATGTCTATGGTTAGGAAACATAACCATCTTTGATTAACGAGCTAGTCAAGTAGAGGCATACTAGGGACTATAGGTTTTGTCTATGTATTCACACATGTACTAAGTTTCCGGTTAATACAATTCTAGCATGAATAATAAACATTTATCATGATATAAGGAAATAAATAATAACTTTATTATTGCCTCTAGGGTATGTTTCCTTCATGGAGTGCATGCATCGGGTCGGCATGATGCGGGTAGGAGTTCTCGGGCCCCAGGCATCCTGGGCCCGCACCCGGGCGTGGTGGCGCCGCCCGCCGAGGATGCTGGTCACATGGACGGAGATCAGGGAATCCATGGCACGGATGCTGGCCGCGCGAGGGGTACAAAAGCTCAAGCCCGAGTGGCTCGTCCCATTCTTGACCTAGACACTGCCCTCTCCCACCTCTGGGCGGCGCCGAAAAACCCTAGATCGAAAATCTCGTCCTCATTCCAGTGGTGGGAGGGGAAGATTGGTGGTGATCCTAGATTGTTCACGGAGGTGGTGTCCTCCTCTCCGAGCATGCCCAAGGTGATGGAGGGGTTCGGCAACCGGAGTTTTCACGGAGGGAGACCCGAGGGGTTCGGATCTGGCCGGATGGGGCGCGGGGCCGGTCGCTTCGATCGCGGTCGGGGATGCGGGTGCTTCTCCTAGTCCAGGGAAGCGTTCGGCAACGACATCCCCACCAACAGAAAGACAGCGTCGGCCTCCGACGACACCGAGCGCTAGGACGAGGCGACGGAGCGCGCCAAGCGGGCGAGATTTGGGGGGTTGGGTGGATAAGAACCCTAACACCTCCGGATCTAAAGCAGCACTCGCGTTCAAGAAGAAGCAGATGACTGATGCTACATCTCGGATGATCCCCACCAATCAGGTGCCCCCTTCCAAGGCTGATGATCCATGTCCTATTTGCAAAGCTACTAGCCATTCTCCTGCTAGTTGTCCACAAGCTTTCTGTGAAAGATGCAGTAAAATGGGTCACCTGGCTTCGGTGTGTGTTACCTTTCTGCCTTGGGAGTGCATTGCTCCCATGTGTGCCTTCCAGGCCAAGGGGCAGGGTTTCCTTTACATTCCTGATTCATGCACTGCTAAGCAACTCAAGGAAAGATCTACCAGCATAGTGATTACTGTCATAGAGGGGGAAGCTAGTGTTAAGGAATTAGAAGAAGCATTCTCTGATTATATTGGGACCAAGTGGCACTGCACTGCTAACTATTGGTCAAATATGTATGTGATGAGGTTTCCCAATCAAAGAGATGTGAAAAAAGCATGCTATAATGGTAGAATGATCCTTAAATCTTGTGGTGTGGTAGTTAAGATTGTTCCCTGGTCGGCTAACACTGGGGCCAAGGGAGCCATGGAAATGGCATGGGTAAAAGTTGCTAACATTCCCTTGGAAAGAAGAAATGAGAGGAATGTTGCTTATGTCTCTTCTCTGGTGGGTGTCCCGCTCGAGATCGACATGGCCACCCTGCACAAGCCTGAATTTGTCAGGGTCCGGCTGGGATGTCGCAATGTGGACGAGCTCCCTGGGGTTGCTGAGGCAGTGTTGGGCATGCACTTCTTTGATATTTTCTATGAAATCGAGAAGGTGCTGGTGCGTGACCCAGAGAGAGAAAAAAGGCTGTGCAGATGGGGGCAGATGCTAAAAAATCCCCCTATGTGAGAACATCTATCTGGGGCAAACATGACCCTAAGTCTGGATACAAAGAAAAAAATGATGGATGCAGCAAGAATGGTGGTGATGGGGGCGATGACCCTGTCGATGCAAAGGTGGAAGAAAGTGTGGAATCTGATGAGTCAGAAGATAATACGTTGCTGATTGGAACTATGGCTGTGGAGGCTTACAACAAAGAAAGCACACAGGCTTCTCAGGCAATGCTGGGTATTGATGATACCAAGTATAATGCTGATGTGATTCGGGTAGATAAAAATGATGATGCATGTTCATCTATTACTGCTATACCTCATGATAATATAGCTCATTTAAATGTGGCTATAGACTATGAGCAGGTGGTGGAAATTGAGGGAGAGGACCTTTCCAAGTTGGGGAAATTAGAATATCTGGTACGATATCCTACCTCTTCTTCTGAGGATGTGGGAGAGATGATTCCTACCCCTCCCCTTTTGTCTAAAGAGGTTCAGATATTTAGCTTGAGGAACTTGCAGAATATGGAAGGAAGAATGCAAGAGAAAGCTACTGCCATTTCCAAGAAGAGAAGTTTGGAAGGTAACTCAGCAAATCATAACTCCTTTGATGCCCTATCTAATCCTGAACTTATGATTCGAGCTGTGAAAATGGGGGTAGCTTTCCCTGACAATAGCTTCTCTAATGTGGATATTATTAGAGAACTTGAAATAGTCGGGGGGGATTCCAAAAAAGAGGGGGAACAAAATGTGAGGATTGAGGAAGAGGTGATGTATATCACTAATGGGAAGGGAGACCAAACTCCTGTTAGCACTAAATGGGGAGATGGGGATGAGGATATGGAAGAACAATTTACCATGGTTCGGTCTAGGAAAATAAAAAGCCCTAAAGTGCAAGTGGCTATTTCCAGACCCACTACTAGAAGTCAAAAAAATCTTGTTGAAAGAAAACAAGTTGTCAGCCCTATCCATAATACCAGGGCCACCAGAGGGGGGGAGAAAAGGGAAAAGATATAAATGATAGGTCTATTTTGGAATTGTAGGGGGGCAGGAATAAAGGGATGAAAACCTGCTTATCCCATATAATTAGTGACCACTCCCTTGACTTTCTCTGTTTGCAAGAAACTTTAAAAAAGAATTTTATGGATAGTTATTTTAGGAAGCTTGACCCACATAATTTGTTTGAGTGGGAATGGATCCCCTCAATTGGTAAGGCCGGGGGAATTCTATGTGGGGGTTAGAAAGGAGAAATTTGAAGTAGTTGCTTGGAGAAAAGGCAGGTTCATTCTTTAGGTATCTCTCTATGATATCAAAATGAAGAAAATTTGGACACTCTGTAATGTTTATGGACCAGCCCATGAGTGTGATAAAAGTGAATTCCTTAGTGAATTGGCTGATTTTTGCTGCCATATTCAAACACCATTATTGATCGGGGGTGATATCAATATCCTCAGACATAGTGGGGAGAAGAATAAGAGATGGCATCACTCAGCACACTCTGACCTGTTTAATTTGATCATTAATACTATGTGTCTGAATGAGATTCATATGAGTGGGGGGGCTTATACTTGGTCTAATAACCAAGCTCATCCTACCTTGGAGAAATTGGACCGTGTGCTTATGAGCAATGATTGGGAGGATATGTTTCCTCTTGTTAATATGAAAAAGCTCGTTAGGGAAGTCTCTGACCACAATGCTCTCCTATTGTACTATGATAATCACGTTATTAGAGATCCACAAAAAAAAGAGTTTAGATTTGAGCTGAGCTGGTTAAATCTGAGGATTTTATTCCTCTAGTTAGCAAGATTTGGAATCAAAACGTGAATGCTACCGATCCTATTGATATTCTGAATATCAAACTAAAAAGATTTAAGAAGTTTTTTAAAGGCTGGGGATCGAATAAATTTGGTCATGGGAAGAAAAGAAAGTGGGAGATTAGGGAAGAGCTTGCTTTTATTGAAAAGTTAGAAGAGGAAGGAAATATAGACCATGAATTGTTTTGTAGAAAAACTGATCTCCTTGTGGAGATGAATGAAATACTTGTCAATGAGGAACTTTTTCTGCTTCAACAATCTAATGAGAGATGGTTGCTTGGGGGGGATCGAAACACCGCTTACTACAAAAAAATAACCAATGGTAATAAGAGGAAAAATACTATACACTCTCTTAATGTTGGGACCGAGAAGCTACTAGAGCATGCTACTGACTTTTATAAAAATATTTTTGGGCCAGCCCAGGGAAACATGTTTCATCTTGACCCTGGTGTCTGGGGGGAAGAAGAGAAGCTCGATGAGCTGGATAATGAGATTCTTAATAGACCTTTCACGAAGGAAGAAGTGAAGAAAGCTTTATTTTCCATGAAAAGCAACAGGGCCCCGGGCCCGGATAATATTCCTGTTGAGTTACCAGCATTGCTGGGATATAGTGAAAGAGGATATTATGAGATCGTTTACTGCTTTTCATGCAGGAGAACTTGATGTTAGTAGATTGAATTGTGGCATTATAACTTTACTGCCTAAGATCAATGGGGCCAATAAGATCCAGCAGTTTAGGCCAATTTGCTTGCTTAGATGTCCCTACAAACTGATCACTAAGGTGCTTGATAACAGAGTGGCCCCTTTTGCTGACAAACTGTTTAGTAGACACCAAAATGCATTTATTAAACAAAGAAACATCATGGATGGAGTATTATCTTTGCATGAGATTTTGCATCATACTTACATCAAAAATAGGGTGGGCATTGTTATTAAGCTCGATTTTGAGAAAGCATATGACAAGGTGAACTGGGACTTTCTGTTGGAATGTCTCGAGATGAGAGGGTTTGGTGTTGGAAATATGCCCTAGAGGCAATAATAAATTAGTTATTATTATTATATTTCCTTATTCATGATAATCGTTTATTATCCATGCTATAATTGTATTGATAGGAAACTCACATACATGTGTGGGTACATAGACAACACCATGTCCCTAGTAAGCCTCTAATTGACTAGCTCATTGATCAATAGATGGTTACAGTTTCCTGACCATGGACATTGGATGTCGTTGATAACGGGATCACATCATTAGGAGAATGATGTTATGGACAAGACCCAATCCTAAGCCTAGCACAAAGATCGTGTAGTTCGTATGCTAAAGCTTTTCTAATGTCAAGTATCATTTCCTTAGACCATGAGATTGTGCAACTCCCGGATACCGTAGGAATGCTTTGGGTGTACCAAACGTCACAACATAACTGGGTGGCTATAAAGGTGCACTATGGGTATCTCCGAAAGTGTCTGTTGGGTTGGCACGAATCGAGACTGGGATTTGTCACTCCGTATAACGGAGAGGTATCTCTGGGCCCACTCGGTAGGACATCATCATAATGTGCACAATGTGACCAAGGGGTTGATCACGGGATGATGTGTTACAAAACGAGTAAAGAGACTTGCCGGTAACGAGATTGAACAAGGTATTGGGATACCGACGATCGAATCTCGGGCAAGTATAATACCGCTAGATAAAGGGAATTGTATACGGGATTGATCGAATCCTCGACATCGTGGTTCATCCGATGAGATCATCGTGGAACATGTGGGAGCCAACATGGGTATCCAGATCCCGCTGTTGGTTATTGACCGGAGAACATCTCGGTCATGTCTGCATGGTTCCCGAACCCGTAGGGTCTACACACTTAAGGTTCGATGACGCTAGGGTTATAAAGGAAGTTTGTATGTGGTTACCGAATGTTGTTCGGAATCCCGGATGAGATCCCGGACATCACGAGGAGTTCTGGAATGGTCCGGAGGTAAAGATTTATATATGGGAAGTCCTGTTTTGGTTACCGGAAAAGTTTCGGGTGTTATCGGTAACGTACCGGGACCACCGGGAGGGTCCCGGGGGTCCACCAAGTGGGGCCACCGGCCCCAGAGGGCTGCATGAGCCAAGTGTGGGAGGGGACCAGCCCCAGGTGGGCTAGTGCGCCCCTCCCACAAGGGCCCAAGGCGCCTAGGGTTTGGGGAGGGGGCGCACCCACCTAACTTGGGGGGCAAGTTTCCCCTCTCCCCCGCCCCTTGGCCGCACCGTAGATGGGTTTTGGGCTGGCCGCCGCCCCTAGGAGAGGAACCCTAGGTGGGGGCGCAGCCCTCCCTCTCCCCTATATATACTTGAGGACTTTGGGGCTGCCAACATATGAGTTTCACCTCTCCTAGGTGCAGCCCTACCTCTCTCCCTCCTCCTCTCCCACGGTGCTTGGCGAAGCCCTGCAGGATTGCCACGCTCCTCCACCACCACCACGCCGTTGATAAAACCTTGATGATTGTGGAAATGCTCAAGTTCTTGAGAGCACGTACAAACGCTAGGTGTTATCATCGGCACTAACTAGGTTTGCTCTCAGTTCCCTCGGCAATGCTGTGACCTTCTCAAACAGTGAATTCACTCTCTATTGTTGGGTTCTTCCCCAGTTACTAGAATCATTCCCAGCATTTGCATTTTGTTCCCAGCTTGCACCGTCAATGTGCCATTCTACCATGGGTCTCTTCCATTTCCGGTGATAAGCAAATTCATCCATTGCGTTGTCTTCAACAAGGTAATCCACATCATCCAAGTCCGAGTATGCCATTCTACCGACCCTCTCCAAATGATCGCTCGAGAATTGCCTTAGGCTGGTTTAAAGAGTTTCAATGATCTCTGAATCAAAGGTAATTCTTTTTGCCACTTAAGATAATAATCTACGAATCACCCTTCTCCAGGATGTTTCGTCGTGGTATCATGGCAATTCAACTCCTCGCTACGTTGACAACCGATCGCCACATTCTTAAGTCTGGAATTGTTGTCTACCTAGTGAACCTCGTCACCTGCTCCACTCCATCCCTCTAGAGGTATGCTTCGTCTCTCAGCTCGAGAGATGGTTCTATGTCTCATTCCGTGAGTTAATCCTGAGTTGTTCGATCCTCGAGGAGATCGACCCTTCTAGAGTCTTCTTCCCTCCATGTCATGTTGACAGGATTTCTCAGAGCAAGACCTCAAGACAATGATGGTGTTCAAATCAACGTTCATTTGAAGTGCACCCTGGATCATGAAGATTGTACTAGTTTGCGTTTCCCCTTCACCTTACCCTACGCTTGAATCTCGGGACGAGATTTTTGTTTAGTGGGGGTGAGCTGTCACAGCCCCAGATCAGCCCTTGTTTGTTTTTGCTTTAGCATCCATGCAACATGTTTAAATTTTATGAAATTTGAAATGGGGATTGCCTAAACCCTAGTACCAAATGGAATTCAAATAGGTTCAACCCAAAAATATTTTCAGTGATCCAAATGGCTTCCAAAAATGTTCATCATTTCTGGAAAATGCTTGAAACCATAACCAGAGGGTTGCACATTTTTTCCATGACATATTTGGTCACTGAATAAAATCATATGTACTTTGCTTTTGGGCATTTAAATGCTAGTAAATATCTTAAATGCCCAAATAATTCTAAAAATAAGTGTGGGCTGTTGGAAATAATCTAAACAGAGCCCCTGATTATTTCTGGATTTTTAGAGATGCCTAAGTATTTTAATAAAGCCTCACAGTTACAGAAAAATAGAAAACAGTAATTAAAATAAAAGACAGAGAGAGAGAAGGAAGTTACCTGTCAGCCCACCCGGCCCAAACCATCTGGCGGCCCAACACTGGTCGCCCAGCCCACCTCTCCTCCCCTGTCGTCTTCCTCCCTGCCAGGAGGACGGGCACGCGCCCGGCGCGCGCGGCCACGCGCCCCGGCCACCTCCTCCCTGCCTGGCTGCCTCCCCCTCCCCTGGTCGCCTCCCGCGACGGCACGCACCTCCCTGCCTCTCTCCCTCACTCTCCCGCGCCCTCATCCTCTCCCCTGGACCCCCCTCTCTCGCCAACGAACACACCACCATCGTCGCCGACGTCGATTGCCGCAGCCACCGGCCACCCTTCGCCCTCCCGCTGAGCTCAGGAGCTCCGCCACTCCGTCCTCGACCCACATCACCGAGCCACGCCCCTCCAGAAGCCCCCGAACGACCTCACCGGGCTCGTCTTCTACCTCGGACCCGCCGGCCATCACCGTCAAATTCGTCGGCTCTGGACCCTCCCCGACCTCGCCGAGCGTTCCGTTGTCATCGCGGTGAGCCCTGTCGTGTTTCCCCTCTCTTCATTCGCTCGCCCCTATGCTGCACCCACCGTCTCACCGCAACCGGAGCTCGCTGCCGCCGGCCATGTTGCCGTCGCAGCCATGGCTTGTTTTGGTCGCGTCCGAGCACGGCTTTGAGCTCGTGGGGCTCACAGGAAGCCCATGCGCAGCACAGCTTGTCCAAAACCCCACCAGGGCCTCGCGCCCGTTACCACCCGAACTCCGGCGCCGCCACGAGCTCCGTTCCGACGAGCCCCGGCGTCCCCGCAGCCTCCCACCTACCCCATCAGATGCGGGAGAGCCCGGGCTACGCCCCGGTGCCCTCAGCGCGCGAATCCGATGCCCCTAGCGCAAGTCCGGCGTGCCCCGCCGTGCTCTGTGGTCACCGCCGACCAAACTCCGGCGGGCCGATGTGGCCACTTAGTTAGGGGCTAATCACCCTATGAGCCACTGACATGTGGGCCCCTGCGCCTAATTAGGATTAGTATATCTTTCTGTTTAGTTTAGTCTAATTGCAGTGGCCCCACGCGTCAGTTTTGACCGTGCTGACGTGGCCGTTGACTGGGCCCACCCGTCAGCGGCACTAAGCAGCCCCAGTCACTGACCAGTGGACCCCACTGGTCAGGTTTGACCAGCAGCAGCGTCTGTTGACCTGCTGACGTCATAGTGACGCAATGCTGACGCAATTATGTTTTCTGGTTTTATTTTTATTCAGAAAATTCCAGAAAATGCCTAAAACTTCTAAAAATCATAGAAATTCAACCGTAACTCCAAATTAAATAATTTATATATGAAAAATTATCAGAAAAATTCAAGGAATCCATCTGTACCATTTTCATGCATGTTAGAACAACTTATAGATGCTGTTTAGCACAAATCATACTAATGGCATTTAAATATCCACATATGGAGTTTGAATTTGAATCTTGGATTCAAACCAACTTCATTTAATCTGGTTTTAGGTGCATTAGCCCAAAACACATTCATATTGCCATGTCATAGCATGCATCATATTGTGCATTGCATTGATTGTGTTCCCTTCTGTGTTGCCGGTATTTGTCCCCTCTCGATAGACGTGATACCGATGATGCGATCGTTGACACTGATGAAGACTCAATGCTATCTTCAGAAGTGCCAGGCAAGCAAAACCCCCTTGTTCATTCCGATACAATCCTACTCTCTCGCTCCTGCTCTCTTTTACTGCATTAGGACAACACTGATTCATCTGTTACTTGCTGCGGTAGCTGAACCCCTTTATCCTTTGCATGACCTGTCATTGCCACAGTAAATAGATAAAACCCACTAGCATGAGTAGGAGTTGTTTGAGCCCTGTTGTGCCTACTCATTCATGCTTGTTTGTCATGCCTGCTACTGCTTAGAGTTGAGTCAGGTCTGATTCATCGGGGATGAATCAGAGGTGTGTGAACATGTCCTACTGTGTGTGAGCTAAGTGTGTGAACACGATTTGGTAAAAGGTGTCGGTGAGAGGCCATGTAGGAGTACATGGTGGGTTGTCTCGTTGCAGCCGTCCTCAGGAACTGAGTTCTGCGTTTGTGATCCATGATTCAGCTACTACCATACATTGGGCCCTGAAATATGACCCCGCTCGACTTCTTATTCACCCTCGTCCTCTGTCCAGGAGTTGCAAGTAGTTTCTGGTGTTTGTAGTATGCTGGAGGCCGTGGACAGCACTGACCGTAGGGGTGGGCTGTGATGCGGTAGGCACGTGGCCGGGTATACCGGGCGCCCGTTTGGTGTCACGGAACCCTGTTCACATCGTTTGGGGCTGTGAGCGAAACTCCGGCCGGATCTCCTCATGGATGGAACCCGAATAGGCGATAAACCTGGACTAGAGACTTGAGTGTTTAGGTAGGTCGTGGTCTACACCCACGTCGGCTTTCGCTTGAAGTCTGCCGAGCACATGTCGTGTGCAGACGCTAAGTGGTGGAAACATGTATGAAGAAGTACACCCCTGCAGGGTTAACATCATCTATTCGAATAGCCGTGTCCGCGGTAAAGGACTTCTGGGTTGCTTATATCAGTTCATAGACAAGTGAAAGTGGATACTCTAAAATACGCAAGATAAGCGTGAGTGCTATGGATGGCGTTCTCATAGGGGGAACGAGAGCGGATCCATAGTGGTGTATTGATATGGTGAATATGTGGACTCGTGTGCGCCACCTCAAAAGAGTTACATTGCAGTCGTAGTTTAGGATAGCCACCGAGTCAAAGATGGCTTGCTGCAGTTAAACCCCACCATCCCCTTTGTTGATAATGATGCATATGTAGATAGTTCTGATGTAAGTCTTGCTGGGTACATTTGTACTCACGTTTGCCTATTTATGTTTTTGCAGAGAGACTTTGGTCTCGCTAGTAGTTCAGCGTGGACTTCGACGTTTAGCTTGATACCTCAGCTACCATCTTGTGCCCTCGGCAGGATCTGGTAGATAGTCAGGCTTCTCAGCCTTTTTCATTTATAGATGTCTGTACCCAGACATGATAGCTTCCGCTTGTGCTTTGACTTGTATGCTCTGATTGTTGGGTCATGAGACCCATGTTTGTAATGTCTCGCTCCTCGGAGCCTAATGAATAAATTACTTGAGTCGTAGAGTCATGTTGTGATGCCATGTTGTATTTGCACATATCAAGCATATTGTGTGTATGTTATTGAAATGCTTGGTATGTGTGGGATCTGACCATCTAGTTGTTTATCTTTAGTAGCCTCTCTTACCGGGAAATGTCTCCTAGTGTTTCCACCGAGCCATGGTAGCTTGCTACTGCTCCGGAACACTTAGGCTGGCCGGCATGTGTCCTTCTTCGTTCCTGTGTCTGTCCCTTCGGGGAAATGTCACGCGATGAATACCGGAGTCCTGTTAGCCTGCTACAGCCCGGTTCACCGGAGTCCTGCTAGCCCAGTGCTACAGCCTAGATTCACTCGCTGATGACCGACACGTTCGATGCTGGGTCATGGATGCCTGTCCCTGTAGGTCTGTGCCACTTTGGGTTTACGACTAGCCATGTCAGCCCCGGGCTCCTTATCATATGGATGCTAGCGACACTATCATATACGTGTGCCAAAAGGCGCAAACGGTCCCGGGCTAAGGTAAGGCGACACCCGTGGGAATACCGTGCGTGAGGCCGCAAAGTGATATGAGGTGTTACATGCTAGATCGATGTGGCATTGAGTCGGGGTCCTAACAGCGTTGGTATCAGAGCTTGACTGCCTGTAGGATTACCAAGCCAAACTGGTCGAAGTTGAGTCTAGAAATGCTTTAGTTATATAAGGGAATTGATTGTGGGATGGAACGTAAGGCTCTTTTTACTCCTTATACCTCATGCCCTTCTGATCTGAGTCATCTTATCTTTCCTACGGGGATTAAGAACTAGGCTATCTCTTCTTTCTATCAGGATCACGTGTTACTAATCTGCAGACTTGTAGGATTGATGGTTCTAAGCTTGAGTTCAGTTTCTACTTCCGTATGTTAATTGTTGATCTCGAAACCTTGATATTGTGCTTCTGAGTGGCTATGCCACCATTTTGTAGCATGTCTCCAATCCTTTGAGCATTTACAGCCGTTATGCTGTCCGAGTCATCCCAGGTTTCTAAATAGTCGGATGCAATTGCAAATCCCTTCCTCCTGTTTCCGATGTGCCTTTGGTCAGATTAATCACACAAATCAGTGAGTTGAGGTACTTTATTGCCTTGACATATATGTTGGAGCTACTATTATGACCCTAGGTGTTTTAGGGAGTCACCTAGTAATCTAGCAATGTTTTGTGTTCCCAGTGTGAAGATTCTGGCCATCATTCTCGTAAGCATCCCGTGATGCTACTTAGTAGTAGGTATTCTATTTCTGGGTTCTGAACCCGAGATTCACTCTACTTACTTCATGTTGATAGTGTTTGCTAGTTCCTTCAGGATATTAGTAACTTTGCGATAGTCCTCGAGGTCCGTGGTATATCCTTCTTCCAAATACCATGAACTACTTATGGCAGAAGTTCCTCGTTGAACTGAACGATCACAACCAGAGTGCTCTTGATGAGTTCTCCATTATATATTGTGGTTCTGCCAGTTCTACCTTTCTGCATGGGTTATCCGGAGGAATTATGTTGAACTTGGTTCGACATACTAATCTATGCATCCACAACTCAGAAAGTTATATGTTCCTTTGAGTTGTCCCTCTTTAGTTGTCTACTGACCTTCGTCTATCAATTGATAGTCAAGAGTAGGCGGGCGTTCGTTTATCGATGTCTATTATTCTTGTGGTCCGTCAAGCCATTCTATCGCAGAATGACTAGGAGAAACAAACTCCAGCACCTCATCCATATCTAGGATTGGGTCAAAGTAGTTGTATTCCGCAGATCAAATGCCAGTCCAGCTTTTGGTTTTGTTCTACCTTGGAGTATTACCCCCTTTATGTCAGAATTGTCATGAGAACTGCACCAACTCTCATGAATTTTGACGTAGTGATACTTCTCACCATCATTAGTCATTCCTCGGCCCTCGTGTTGATGCAACCGGAATACCGACAAATGAATTGTGATGTGTGAAATCCATACTCCCAGCAACCTCGTTGTTTGGTAGTTAAAGGACAATAGTTTCATTCTTAGCCTGTTGGTTCTTGAATCATCATTCTAAGACTGATCGTGCTATCTAGTCCTTATTTCCGGTGCACCCTTCAATCAATGAGTTAGGATTGTGCCAATCCCTCGCTTTGTTGATCATATCGTCTTGCCCTGAAAAGCAAGATTGTTCCTGAGCCTAATAGCATATCGGTGGTTGTGATTTTCCGATTATCTTCTCGGAAGTATCACCGGGTCGTCACCCGACCGCTATGTTGAGCTCGTGATCAAGTTGGTTTATCCTTGTAAACCACCCCTTCTCCAAGAATCTGTGTGGGATACCCCTGAGCTAGTTGGCTAAGCTGAACAACAACTTGGAAAGTTGGAAGATAGAAGCTTGCCCGACTTAGTTCGTTCCAAAGGGATATTCTTGTGTAGTGTGTGTTGAAGAAAGATGATATCTTCATCAATTGGTCCTTGTGATCAATTGTTCGATCTATTATCTTACCCAAACCTTTGATTTGAGTATGGGCTATCGTCAAATCAAATCCGAACCAACGATGTTCGTAGTGTTGTCTTACTCGTGGATTTTCCTCGAGCATACACCATTATATCGTTTGGGTCTGACTAGTGCTATCACTCGTTCACATAATTATGGAACTCCTTCTTCATGGAAACCAGGATGAGTTGTTGTTGAGCCCATCAGCAATATATTTAACCTCTCCATGATTATGTTGAACATCCAGCCAGTACTGGGAACTTTTCTAAGCATTATCTTCATGACCCGCTCATGGAGCATATGTCCGGATGAAAGATGTGACTTTCTCTAATTCACGTGCACTTGGTGTAAGTTGCCGCCGTGGACTCGAGAAAGTCAATGTTGCTTCCTCTGGAATCATCGCAAGTCAGTCATGCACATGTGCGAAGAATTCTGTGGTTTGAAGACTTGCAACCTTCAATCTATATGTATCCCTAGCACACCAAGCCACTGATTGATTTGTTCAAGGAGAAGAAGTTCCTTCTTAAGAGTATACCTTATGCAAGGATTTTGATATCCTCGTTGATGGTTCCCCACCTGAACTCGGTAGTGTTTTATTATAAGACTACCACGTGGTCATGCTTGTCTGGGACAACGTGTTCACATGTTTGTAGCAGAACCAGCTCATGTTTTGGAGCTTACTATCGTAGTTCATTACCCGAGAATCTCGCAACGTCTTCTCGTCGATTTGTGTTGCAAACTTTCATTTTTCTTCCTAAGACTCGATGAGCCTGGAATATCCTAACACCAACCAGAGCTGAATCTCAGGCAGATATGATGGTTGGAACATTTCCCTAAGAACTATAATATTGGTCCCTCGAAAACCGGTAAAGTGGATGTCATGGCCAACACACCCAGCCGAAAGACCTATTATTGTAGTATCTTGATTGAAGAAGTTGGCCACCTCCCCATAAGGATTTCGTAGGATTTACCTCCGTAACTGTTCCTTATGGATTCTATTGCTCCCGAAGTCCGACCTTTTACTTGATGTTCTAGTTATCAAACCATATCTATGAATGGGATACACTAGCACATCAAGGAGAACATTAGAAGCGGAGTGCTAAATGTCTCTCGGTCGATCGTCCAGATTTTGTTCCTTGGCTCGCTAAGGTGAAATCTGAGAAAGTGTTATCCTCTTTTGCATCTGCATCGTCCATCGCTATTCATCATGGTAGTATGTTGTGCTGTCAGCACCCTTGACACGGATGTTGATAAAACCTTGATGATTGTGGAAATGCTCAAGTTCTTGAGAGCACGTACAAACTCTAGGTGTTATCATCGGCACTAACTAGGTTTGCTCTCAGTTCCCTCGGCAATGCTGTGACCTTCTCAAACAGTGAATTCACTCTCTATTGTTGGGTTCTTCCCCAGTTACTAGAATCATTCCCAGCATTTGCATTTTGTTCCCAGCTTGCACCGTCAATGTGCCATTCTACCATGGGTCTCTTCCATTTCCGGTGATAAGCAAATTCATCCATTGCGTTGTCTTCAACAAGGTAATCCACATCATCCAAGTCCGAGTATGCCATTCTACCGACCCTCTCCAAATGATCGCTCGAGAATTGCCTTAGGCTGGTTTAAAGAGTTTCAATGATCTCTGAATCAAAGGTAATTCTTTTTGCCACTTAAGATAATAATCTATGAATCACCCTTATCCAGGATGTTTCGTCGTGGTATCATGGCAATTCAACTCCTCGCTACGTTGACAACCGATCGCCACATTCTTAAGTCTGGAGTTGTTGTCTACCTAGTGAACCTCGTCACCTGCTCCACTCCATCCCTCTAGAGGTATGCTTCGTCTCTCAGCTCGAGAGATGGTTCTATGTCTCATTCCGTGAGTTAATCCTGAGTTGTTCGATCCTCGAGGAGATCGACCCTTCTAGAGTCTTCTTCCCTCCATGTCATGTTGACAGGATTTCTCAGAGCAAGACCTCAAGACAATGATGGTGTTCAAATCAACGTTCATTTGAAGTGCACCCTGGATCATGAAGATTGTACTAGTTTGCGTTTCCCCTTCACCTTACCCTACGCTTGAATCTCGGGACGAGATTTTTGTTTAGTGGGGGTGAGCTGTCACAGCCCCAGATCAGCCCTTGTTTGTTTTTGCTTTAGCATCCATGCAACATGTTTAAATTTTATGAAATTTGAAATGGGGATTGCCTAAACCCTAGTACCAAATGGAATTCAAATAGGTTCAACCCAAAAATATTTTCAGTGATCCAAATGGCTTCCAAAAATGTTCATCATTTCTGGAAAATGCTTGAAACCATAACCAGAGGGTTGCACATTTTTTCCATGACATATTTGGTCACTGAATAAAATCATATGTACTTTGCTTTTGGGCATTTAAATGCTAGTAAATATCTTAAATGCCCAAATAATTCTAAAAATAAGTGTGGGCTGTTGGAAATAATCTAAACAGAGCCCCTGATTATTTTCTGGATTTTTAGAGATGCCTAAGTATTTTAATAAAGCCTCACAGTTACAGAAAAATAGAAAACAGTAATTAAAATAAAAGACAGAGAGAGAGAAGGAAGTTACCTGTCAGCCCACCCGGCCCAAACCATCTGGCGGCCCAACACTGGTCGCCCAGCCCACCTCTCCTCCCCTGTCGTCTTCCTCCCTGCCAGGAGGACGGGCACGCGCCCGGCGCGCGCGGCCACGCGCCCCGGCCACCTCCTCCCTGCCTGGCTGCCTCCCCCTCCCCTGGTCGCCTCCCGCGACGCCACGCACCTCCCTGCCTCTCTCCCTCACTCTCCCGCGCCCTCATCCTCTCCCCTGGACCCCTCTCTCTCGCCACCGAACACACCACCATCGCCGCCGACGCCGATTGCCGCAGCCACCGGCCACCCTTCGCCCTCCCGTTGAGCTGAGGAGCTCCGCCACTCCGTCCTCGACCCACATCACCGAGCCACGACCCTCCAGAAGCCCCCGAACGACCTCACCGGGCTCGTCTTCTACCTCGGACCCGCCGGCCATCACCATCAAATTCGTCGGCTCTGGACCCTCCCCGACCTCGCCGAGCGTTCCGTTGTCATCGCGGTGAGCCCTGTCGTGTTTCCCCTCTCTTCATTCGCTCGCCCCTATGCTGCACCCGCCGTCTCACCGCAACCGGAGCTCGCTGCCGCCGGCCATGTTGCCGTCGCAGCCATGGCTTGTTTCAGTCGCGTCCGAGCACGGCTTTGAGCTCGTGGGGCTCACAGGAAGCCCATGTGCAGCACAGCTTGTCCAAAACCCCACCAGGGCCTCGCGCCCATTACCACCCGAACTCCGGCGCCGCCGCGAGCTCCGTTCCGACGAGCCCCGGCGTCCCCGCAGCCTCCCACCTACCCCATCAGATGCGGGAGAGCCCGGGCTACGCCCTGGTGCCCTCAGCGCGCGAATCCGATGCCCCTAGCGCAAGTCCGGCGTGCCCCGCCGTGCTCTGTGGTCACCGCCGGCCAAACTCCGGCGGGCCGATGTGGCCACTTAGTTAGGGGCTAATCACCCTATGAGCCACTGCCATGTGGGCCCCTGCGCCTAATTAGGATTAGTATATCTTTCTGTTTAGTTTAGTCTAATTGCAGTGGCCCCACGCGTCAGTTTTGACCGTGCTGACGTGGCCGTTGACTGGGCCCACCCGTCAGCGGCACTAAGCAGCCCCAGTCACTGACCAATGGACCCCACTGGTCAGGTTTGACCAGCAGCAGCGTCTGTTGACCTGCTGACGTCATAGTGACGCAATGCTGACGCAATTATGTTTTCTGGATTTATTTTTATTCAGAAAATTCCAGAAAATGCCTAAAACTTCTAAAAATCATAGAAATTCAACCGTAACTCCAAATTAAATAATTTACATATGAAAAATTATCAGAAAAATTCAAGGAATCCATATGTACCATTTTCATGCATGTTAGAACAACTTATAGATGCTGTTTAGCACAAATCATACTAATGGCATTTAAATATCCACATATGGAGTTTGAATTTGAATCTTGGATTCAAACCAACTTCATTTAAATATCCACACATTCATATTGCCATGTCATAGCATGCATCATATTGTGCATTGCATTGATTGTGTTCCCTTCTGTGTTGCCGGTATTTGTCCCCTCTCGATAGACGTGATACCGATGATGCGATCGTTGACACTGATGAAGACTCAGTGCTATCTTCAGAAGTGCCAGGCAAGCAAAACCCCCTTGTTCATTCCGATACAATCCTACTCTCTCGCTCCTGCTCTCTTTTACTGCATTAGGACAACACTGATTCATCTGTTACTTGCTGCGGTAGCTGAACCCCTTTATCCTTTGCATGACCTGTCATTGCCACAGTAAATAGATAAAACCCACTAGCATGAGTAGGAGTTGTTTGAGCCCTGTTGTGCCTACTCATTCATGCTTGTTTGTCATGCCTGCTACTGCTTAGAGTTGAGTCAGGTCTGATTCATCGGGGATGAATCAGAGGTGTGTGAACATGTCCTACTGTGTGTGAGCTAAGTGTGTGAACACGATTTGGTAAAAGGTGTCGGTGAGAGGCCATGTAGGAGTACATGGTGGGTTGTCTCATTGCAGCCGTCCTCAGGAACTGAGTTCTGCGTTTGTGATCCATGATTCAGCTACTACCATACATTGGGCCCTGAAATATGACCCCGCTCGACTTCTTATTCACCCTCGTCCTCTGTCCAGGAGTTGCAAGTAGTTTCTGGTGTTTGTAGTATGCTGGAGGCCGTGGACAGCGCTGACCGTAGGGGTGGGCTGTGATGCGGTAGGCACGTGGCCGGGTATACCGGGCGCCCGTTTGGTGTCATGGAACCCTGTTCACATCGTTTGGGGCTGTGAGCGAAACTCCGGCCGGATCTCCTCATGGATGGAACCCGAATAGGCGATAAACCTGGACTAGAGACTTGAGTGTTTAGGTAGGTCGTGGTCTACACCCACGTCGGCTTTCACTTGAAGTCTGCCGAGCACATGTCGTGTGCAGACGCTAAGTGGTGGAAACATGTATGAAGAAGTACACCCCTGCAGGGTTAACATCATCTATTCGAATAGCCGTGTCCGCGGTAAAGGACTTCTGGGTTGCTTATATCAGTTCATAGACAAGTGAAAGTGGATACTCTAAAATACGCAAGATAAGCGTGAGTGCTATGGATGGCGTTCTCGTAGGGGGAACGAGAGCGGATCCATAGTGGTGTATTGATATGGTGAATATGTGGACTCGTATGCGCCACCTCAAAAGAGTTACATTGCAGTCGTAGTTTAGGATAGCCACCGAGTCAAAGCTGGCTTGCTGCAGTTAAACCCCACCATCCCCTTTGCTGATAATGATGCATATGTAGATAGTTCTGATGTAAGTCTTGCTGGGTACATTTGTACTCACGTTTGCCTATTTATGTTTTTGCAGAGAGACTTCGGTCTCGCTAGTAGTTCAGCGTGGACTTCGACGTTTAGCTTGATACCTCAGCTACGATCTTGTGCCCTCGGCAGGATCTGGTAGATAGTCAGGCTTCTCAGCCTTTTTCATTTATAGATGTCTGTACCCAGACATGATAGTTTCCGCTTGTGCTTTGACTTGTATGCTCTGATTGTTGGGTCATGAGACCCATGTTTGTAATGTCTCGCTCCTCGGAGCCTAATGAATAAATTACTTGAGTCGTAGAGTCATGTTGTGATGCCATGTTGTATTTGCACATATCGAGCATATTGTGTGTATGTTATTGAAATGCTTGGTATGTGTGGGATCTGACCATCTAGTTGTTTATCTTTAGTAGCCTCTCTTACCGGGAAATGTCTCCTAGTGTTTCCACCGAGCCATGGTAGCTTGCTACTGCTCCGGAACACTTAGGCTGGCCGGCATGTGTCCTTCTTCGTTCCTGTGTCTGTCCCTTCGGGGAAATGTCACGCGATGAATACCGGAGTCCTGTTAGCCTGCTACAGCCCGGTTCACCGGAGTCCTGCTAGCCCAGTGCTACAGCCTGGATTCACTCGCTGATGACCGACACGTTCGATGCTGGGTCATGGATGCCTGTCCCTGTAGGTTTGTGCCACTTTGGGTTTACGACTAGCCATGTCAGCCCCGGGCTCCTTATCATATGGATGCTAGCGACACTATCATATACGTGTGCCAAAAGGCGCAAACGGTCCCGGGCTAAGGTAAGGCGACACCCGTGGGAATACCGTGCGTGAGGCCGCAAAGTGATATGAGGTGTTACATGCTAGATCGATGTGGCATTGAGTCGGGGTCCTGACAGTGGAGCCCCGAAGATGGAGATCCAAAGGAGCAAAATGATATTAGCCATATCATGTCACTATTTGATTGCATGTGATGTTTATCATGTTTATGCATCTTATTTGCTTAGAACGACGGTAGTAAATAAGATGATCCCTCATTAAAATTTCAAGAAAGTGTTCCCCCTAACTGTGCACCATTGCGAAAGTTCGTCGTTTCGAAGCACCACGTGATGATCGGGTGTGATAGATTCTAACATTCACATACAACGGGTGTAAGACAGATTTACACACGTGAAACACTTAGGTTAACTTGATGAGCCTAGCATGTACAGACATGGCCTCAGAACACAAGATACCGAAAGGTCGAGCATGAGTCGTATAGTAGATACGATCAACATGAAGATGTTCACCGATGATGACTAGTCCGTCTCACGTGATGATCGGACACGGCCTAGTTGACTCGGATCATGTAATCACTTAGATGACTAGAGGGATGTCTATCTGAGTGGGAGTTCATTGGATGAACTTAATTATCCTGAACATAGTCAAAAGCCCTTTGCAAATTATGTCATAGCTCGCGCTTTAGTTCCACTGTTTTAGATATGTTCCTAGAGAAAATATAGTTGAAAGTTGACAGTAGCAATTATGCGGACAGTAGAAGGCTTATGTCCTTAATGCACCACTCAGTGTGCTGGACCTGAAACGTGGTCTGTGGATGTTTCGAACATCTGACATACACGTTTTGATGACTACATGATAGTTCGGTAATGTTAAATGGTTTAGAATTGAGGCACCGAAGACATTTTCTGAAATGTCGCAGAACATATGAGATGTTCCAAGAGCTGAAATTGGGATTTCATGCTCGTGCTCACGTCAAGAGGTATGAGACCTCCGACGAGTTTTCTAGCCTGCAAACTAAGGGAGAAAAGCGCAATCGTTGAGCTTGTGCTCAGATTGTCTGAGTACAACAATCACTTGAATCGAGTGGGAGTTAATCTTCCAGATAAGATAGTGATGTTTCTCCAAAGACATTGCCACCAAGCTACTAGAGCTTCGTGATGAACTATAACATAACAAGGATAGATATGATGATCCTTGAGCTATTCGCAATGTTCGACACCGCGAATGTAGAAATCAAGAAGGAGCATCAATTGTTGATGGTTAGTGAAACCACTAGTTTCAAGAAGGGCAAGGGCAAGAAGGGGTACTTCATGAAACGGCAAATCAGTTGCTGCTCCAGTGAAGAAACCCAGGGTTGAACCCAAACCCGAGACTAAGTGCTTCTGTAATGAAAGGAACGGACACTGAAGCAGAACCACCCTAGATACTTGGTAGATAAGAAGGCAGGCAAGGTCGATAGAAGTATATTGGATATACATTATGTCAATGTGTACTTTACTAGTACTCCTAGTAGCACGAGGGTATTAGATACCGGTTCAGTTACTAAGTGTTAGTAACTCGAAATAACAGCTACGGAATAAACGGAGACTAGCTAAAGGTGAGTTGTCGATATGTGTTGGAGTGTTTCCAAGGTTGATGTAATCAAGCATCGCACGCTCCCTCTACCATCGAGATTGGTGTTAAACCTAAATAATTGTTATTTACTGTTTGCGTTGAGCATAGACATGATTGGATTATGTCTATCACAATACGGTTATTCATTTAAGGAGAATAATGGTTACTCTATTTATTTGAATAATACCTTCAATGGTCTTGCACCTAAAAGAATGGTTTATTGAATCTCGATCATAGTGATACACATTTTCATGCCAAAAGATATAAGATAGTAATGATAGTACCACTTACTTGTGGCACTGCCATGTAAGTCATATTGGTGTAAAACGCATGAAGAAGCTCCATGTTGATGGATCTTTGGACTCACTCGTTTTTGAAAAGTTTGAGACATGCGAACCATGTCTATTGGTGTATACGCATGAAGAAACTCCATGCAGATGGATCGTTTGGACTCACTTGATTTTGAATCACTTGAGATATGCAAATCATACCACGTAGGCAAGATGACTGAAAAGCCTCGTTTTTCAGTAAGATGGAACAAGATAGCAACTTGTTGGAAGTGACACATTTTGATGTGTGCAGTCCAATGAGTGCTGAGGCATGCAGTGAATATCGTTATGTTATTACTTCAAAAAATGATTCGAGTAGATGTTGTATATTTACTTGATGAAACACAAGTCTGAATTATTGAATGGTTCAAGTAATTTCAGAGTGAAGTTGAAGATCATCGTGACAAGAGGATAAAATGTCTACGATATGATCATAGAGATGAGTATCTGAGTTACGAGCTTTGGCATGCAATTAAGACATTGTAGAAATTGTTTCACAATTAATACTGCCTGGAACACCATAGTGTGATGGTGTGTCTGTACATCATAGTTGCACCCTATTGGATATGGTACGTACCATGATGTCTCTTATCGAATTACCACTATCGTTCATGGGTTATGCATTAGAGACAACCGCACTCACTTTAATAGGGCACCACGTAATTCCATTGAGACAACACCGTTTGAACTATGGTTTGGAGAAACCTAAGTTGTCGTTTCTTCAAAGTTTGGGACTGCGACGCTTATATGAAAAGTTTCATTGTGATAAGCTCGAACCCAAAGCGGATAAATACATCTTCATAGGATACCCAAAATGGTAGGGTATACCTCCTATCTCAGATCCGAAAGCAATAGGGATTGTTTCTTGAATCGGGTCCTTTCTCGAGGAAAAGTTTGTCTCGAAAATTGAGTGGGAGGATGGTGGAGACTTGATATGGTTATTGAACCGTCACTACAATTAGTGTGTAGCAGGGCACATGAAGTTGTTCCTATGGCACCTACACCAATTGAAGTAGAAGCTTATGATAGTGATCATGAAACTTCGGATCAAGTCACTACCGTACCTCATAGGGTGACAAGCATACGTACTACTTCAGAGTGGTACAGTAATCCTGTCTTCAAGGTCATGTTGCTAGACAACAATGAACCTACGAGCTATGGAGAAGCAATGGTGGGCCCATATTCCAACAAATGGTTAGAAGCCATAAAATCCGAGAGAGGATCCATGTATGAGAACAAAGCATGGACTTTGGTGGTCTTGCCCAATGATCGGCAAACCATTGAGATAAATGGGTCTTTAAGAAGAAAACGGACATGGACGGTAATGTCACCGTCTATGAAGCTCGACTTGTGGCGAAGAGTTTTTCACAAGTTCAAGGAGTTGACTACGATGAGATTTTCTCATCCGTAGCGATGCTTAAGTCCGTTGGAATCATGTTAGCATAAGTTGCATTTATGAAATCTGGCAGATGGATGTCAAAACAAGTTTCCTTACCAGTTTTTCGTGAGGAAAGGTTGTATGTGATACAACCATAAGGTTTTGACAATCCTGAAGAACGCTAACAAATATGCAAAACTCCGGCAATCCTTCTAAGGACTGGAGTAAGCATCTCGGAGTTGGAATGTACGCTTTGATGAGATGATCAAAGATTTTGGGTTTATACAAAGTTTATGAGAAACTTGTATTTCCAAAGAAGTGAGTGGGAGCACTATAGAATTTCTGATGAGTATATGTTGTTGACATATTTTTGATCAGAAATGATGTAGAATTTCTGGAAAGCATATAGGGTTATTTGAAAAGTGTTTTTCAATAGAAAACCTGGATTAAGCTGCTTGAACATTAAGCATCAAGATCTATGAGGATAGATCAAAAATGCTAAATGGTACTTTCAAATGAGCACATACCTTGACATGATCTTGAAGGTGTTCAAGATGGATCAGTCAAAGAAGGAGTTCTTGCCTGAGTTGTAAGGTATGAAGTTAAGAGTTAAAGCTCGACCACGGCAGAAGAGAGAGAAAGGACGAAGGTCGTCCCCTATGCTTCAGACGTAGGCTCTATAGTATGCTATGCTGTGTACCGCACCGGAAGTGTGCCTTGCCATGAGTCAGTCAAGGGGTACAAGAATGATCCAGGAACAGATCATTGGACAGCGGTCAAAATTATCATTAGAGGAATAAGGAAATGTTTCTCGATTATGGAGGTGATAAGAGTTCGGCGTAAAGGGTTACGTCGATGCAAGCTTTAACACCTATCCGAATGACTCTCAGTAGCAAACCGGATACGTATGGTGGAGCAACCATTTGGAATAGCTCCAAGTGGAGCGTGGAAGCAGCATTTACAATATGACTTAGAGATTTGCGAAGTACATACGGATCTGAATGTTGCAGACCCGTTGACTAAAACCTCTCTCACAAGCAAAACATGACCAAACCCCAGAACACATTGAGTCTTAATCACATGGTGATGTGAACTAGTTTAGTGACACTAGTAAACTCTTTGGATGTTGGTCACATGGCGATATGACCTATCAATGTTAATCACATGGCGATGTGAACTAGATTATTGACTCTAGTGCAAGTGGGAGACTGTTGGAAATATGCCCTAGAGGCAATAATAAATTAGTTATTATTATTATATTTCCTTGTTCATGATAATTGTTTATTATCCATGCTATAATTGTATTGATAGGAAACTCAGATACATGTGTGGGTACATAGACAACACCATGTCCCTAGTAAGCCTCTAATTGACTAGCTCGTTGATCAATAGATGGTTACAGTTTCCTGACCATGGACATTGGATGTCGTTGATAACGGGATCACATTATTAGGAGAATGATGTTATGGACAAGACCCAATCCTAAGCCTAGCACAAAGATCGTGTAGTTCGTATGCTAAAGCTTTTCTAATGTCAAGTATCATTTCCTTAGACCATGAGATTGTGCAACTCCCGGATACCGTAGGAATGCTTTGGGTGTACCAAACGTCACAACGTAACTAGGTGGCTATAAAGGTGCACTACGGGTATCTCTGAAAGTGTCTGTTGGGTTGGCACGAATCGAGACTGGGATTTGTCACTCCGTATAACAGAGAGGTATCTCTGGGCCCACTCGGTAGGACATCATCACAATGTGCACAATGTGACCAAGGGGTTGATCACGGGATGATGTGTTACGAAACGAGTAAAGAGACTTGCCGGTAACGAGATTGAACAAGGTATTGGGATACCGACGATCTAATCTCGGGCAAGTATAATACTGCTAGACAAAGGGAATTGTATACGGGATTGATTGAATCCTCGACATCGTGGTTCATCTGATGAGATCATCGTGGAACATGTGGGAGCCAACATGGGTATCCAGATCCCGCTGTTGGTTATTGACCGGAGAACGTCTTGGTCATGTCTGCATGGTTCCCGAACCCGTGGTTACCGAATGTTGTTCGGAGTCCCGGATGAGATCCCGGACGTCACGAGGAGTTCCGGAATGGTCCGGAGGTAAAGATTTATATATGGGAATTCATGTTTTGGTCACCTGAAAAGTTTCAGGTGTTATCGGTAACGTACCGGGACCACCGGGAGGGTCCCGGGGGTCCACCAAGTGGGGCCACTGGCCCCAGAGGGCTGCATGGGCCAAGTGTGGGAGGGGACCAGCCCCAGGTGGGCTGGTGCACCCCCCCCCCCACAAGGGCCCAAGGCGCCTAGGGTTTGGGGAGGGGGCGCACCCACCTAACTTGGGGGGCAAGTTTCCCCACTCCCCCCCTTGGCCGCACCCTAGATGGGTTTTGGGCTGGCCGCCGCCCCTAGGGGTGGAACCCTAGGTGGGGGCGCAGCCCTCCCTCTCCCCTATATATACTTGAGGACTTTGGGGCTGCCAACATATGAGTTTCACCTCTCCCTGGCGCAGCCCTACCTCTCTCCCTCCTCCTCTCCCGCGGTGCTTGGCGAAGCCCTGCAGGATTGCCACGCTCCTCCACCACCACCATGCCGTTGTGCTGCTGCTGGACAGAGTCTTCCTCAACCTCTCCCTCTCTCCTTGCTCTATCAAGGCATGGGAGACGTCACCGAGCTGCACGTGTGTTGAACGCGGAGGTGTCGTTCGTTCGGCACTAGGATCTCCGGTGATTTGGATCACGACGAGTACGACTCCTTCAACCCCGTTCTCTTGAACGCTTACGCTTAGTGATATACAAGGGTATGTAGATGCACTCCCCTCTCTCTCGTTGCTGGTTTCTCCATAGATAGATCTTGGTGACTCGTAGGAATTTTTTTGAATTTCTGCTACGTTCCCCAACATTTGGTACCACTTGGTGTGAGTGGATTAAAAGTTTCTTGGTTGATGGGACAGTCAGTGCTAAGTTGAACAATACCATGGGGCCGTATTTCAAAAGCTTTAAGGGGGTCAGACAAGGGGATCCTGTGTCGCCGTTCCTTTTTAACATAGTAGTTGAGTGCTTGTGTAAAATAGTACTGCAGGCTCAGAAAAATAACCTAATTGTTGGACTTGCACCGGACCTTATTGAAAATGGAGTGGCCATACTGCAATATGCAGATGATGCGGTCTTGTGCATAGACCATGACCTGGATAAGGCTGTGAACATGAAGTTGTTATTGTACATCTTCGAGCTAATGTCTGGGCCCAAAATCAATTTCCAAAAAAGTGAAATCCTGTTGGTAGGGGGGATGATGATATCCTTAAAGCATATGCTGATATCTTTGATTTCCAAATAGGGCACTTTCCCATGAAGTATCTGGGGGTGCCAGTAACCTTTTCCTCCTTGCGAGTAGCTGACTCGGACTTTTTGGAGTACAGATACATTAAAAAGTGTGATTTTGGGCTGGGGGCAATGCCTTCTTCGGAGGGCGCCTGACGTTGCTTAATGCTAATATTTCTAGCATTGATTTTTATTATATGTCCATGTTTCTTTTATCCAAAACTATACTTGCCAGGATTGACAAGTGTAGAAGGAGATTTTTTTGGCATGTGACTCAGAATAAGAAACGTTATTATCTTGTTAAGTGGACTAGAATATGCAGATCTAAGAATAAAGGAGGGCTAGGTGTGAAAGATTTACATAAGCAGAACCTCAGTTTGCTTACTAAATGATGGTAGAAATTGGAAACTAAATCTGGCTTGTGGCAGGATATTGTGAAAGCTAAATACTTTAGTAGGGCTACAATGACTGACATTAAAATGAAGAGCAATGACTCGCCATGTTGGAAGGCCATTATGAAGGTGAAATATCTTTATATGGCAGGAAGGAGAGTGATTATACAATCTTGAGACATTGTTAGGCTATGGGTTGACCCCAGGGACAATATCCCTCTGGCTGAACAATTCCCACGTTTATTCTCTATATGCAATTATCCTGAGTGCACAGTTGATAAGTGCTTAAATGTTGATCCCTCTTCTCTCTTTAGAAGGAGACTGATTAATGAGCTCAATGAATAGTGGATAACTATGGGTAAGATGGCTGGAGAAGTATGTGTCTCAGAAGCCACTAATGTGATTAAATGGGGTCTGGGTGTTGGGGAACGTTGCAGAAAATTAAATTTTTTCCTACAGTTTCACCAAGATCCATCTATGAGTTCATCTAAGAAACGAGTCAAGGGAGTGAGTTTGCATCTACATACCACTTGTAGATCGCGTGCGGAAGCGTTCGAGGGAACGGTGATGATGGAGTCGTACTCAACGTGATTCAGATCACCGATGATCAAGTGCCGAACGGACAGCACCTCCGCGTTCAACACACGTACAGTACGGACGACGTCTCCTCCGTCTTGATCCAGCAAGGAAGAAGGAGAGGTTGAGGAAGACAACTCCAACGGCAGCACGACGGCGTGGTGTTGGTGGAGAAGCAGCACTCCGGCAGGGCTTCGCCAAGCTCGTGACGGAGGAGGAGAGGTGTTGGGGAGGGGAGGGGCTGCGCCTTGGTTGTGTGTTGCAGCCCTCCCCTCACCCCTCTATTTATAGGGGAAGAGGCAAGGGGGGCCGGCCCCTCTAGATGGGATCTAGAGGGGGGCGGCGGCCAGGGAGGGGGGACTTGCCCCCCAAGCAAAGGGGGGCGCCCCCTCTAGGGTTCCCCCCGCCCAACCCTAGGCGCATGGGCCCAAGGGGGGGCGCCCAGCCCTCCAGGGGCTGGTTCCCTGCCCCCACGCGGCCCATGTGGCCCACAAAGAGGGGTGGCCCCTCCCGGTGGACCCCCGGAACCCTTCCGGTGGCCCCGGTACAATACCGATATGCCCCCGAAACTTTCCGGTGTCTGCATGACAACTTCCCATATATAAATCTTTACCTCCGGACCCTTCCAGAACTCCTCGTGACGTCCGGGATCTCATCCGGGACTCCGAACAACATTCGGTAATCACATATAAGTCTTCCTAATAACCCTAGCGTCACCGAACCTTAAGTGTGTAGACCCTACAGGTTCGGGAGACACGCAGACATGACCAAGATGGCTCTCCGGTCAATAACCAACAGCGGGATCTGGATACCCAAGCAACCCCGTATACTATTCCCTTTGTCAATCGGTACGTTACAAGCCCGAGACTCGATCGTCGGTATCCCAATACCTCGTTCAGTCTCGTTACCGGCAAGTCACTTTACTCATACCGTAATGCATGATCCTGTGACCAAACACTTGGTCACTTTGAGCTCATTATGATGATGCATTACCGAGTGGGCCCAGAGATACCTCTCCGTCATACGGAGTGACAAATCCCAGTCTCGATCCGTGTCAACCCAACAGACACTTTCGGAGATACCTGTAGTGCACCTTTATAGTCACCCAGTTATGTTGTGACGTTTGGTACACCCAAAGCACTCCTACAGTATCCGGGAGTTACACGATCTCATGGTCTAAGGAAGAGATACTTGACATTGGAAAAGCTCCAGCAAAACGAACTACACGATCTTGTGCTATGCTTAGGATTGGGTCTTGTCCATCACATCATTCTCCTAATGATGTGATCCCGTTGTCAACGACATCTAATGTCCATAGTCAGGAAACCATGACTATCTGTTGACCAACGAGCTAGTCAACTAGAGGCTTACTAGGGACGTATTGTGGTCTATGAACTCACACGTGTATTACGATTTCTGGATAATACAATTATAGCATGAATAAAAGACAATTATCATGAACAAGGAAATATAATAATAATGCTTTTATTATTGCCTCTAGGGCATATTTCCAACAGTCTCCCACTTGCACTAGAGTCAATAATCTAGTTACATTGTGATGAATCGAACACCCATAGAGTTCTGGTGTTGATCATGTGTTGCTCGCGAGAGAGGTTTAGTCAGCGGATCTGCTACATTCAGATCCGTATGTACTTTGCAAATATCTATGTCTCCATCTTGAACATTTTCACGGATGGAGTTGAAATGACGCTTGATGTGCCTGGTCTTCTTGTGAAACCTGGGCTCCTTGGCAAGGGCAATAGCTCCAGTGTTGTCACAGAAGAGTTTGATCGGCCCCGACGCATTGGGTATGACTCCTAGGTCGGTGATGAACTCCTTCACCCAAATTGCTTCATGCGCTGCCTCCGAGGCTGCCATGTACTCCGCTTCACATGTAGATCCCGCCACGACGCTCTGCTTGCAGCTGCACCAGCTTACTGCTCCACCATTCAACATATACACGTATCCGGTTTGTGACTTAGAGTCATCCAGATCTGTGTCGAAGCTAGCGTCAACGTAACCCTTTACGACGAGCTCTTCGTCACCTCCATAAATGAGAAACACGTCCTTCGTCCTTTTCAGGTACTTTAGGATATTCTTGACCGCTGTCCAGTGTTCCTTGCCGGGATTACTTTGGTACCTACCTACCAAACTTACGGCAAGGTTTACATCAGGTCTGGTACACAGCATGGCATACATAATAGATCCTATGGCTGAAGCATAGGGGATGACACTCATCTCTTCTTTATCTTTTGTCGTGGTCGGGCATTGAGCCGAGCTCAATCTCACACCTTGCAATACAGGCAAGAACCCCTTCTTGGACTGATCCATTTTGAACTTCTTCAAAATCTTATCAAGGTATGTGCTTTGTGAAAGACCTATGCGGCGTCTCGATCTATCTCTATAGATTTTGATGCCTAATATATAAGCAGCTTCTCCAAGGTCCTTCATTGAAAAACACTTATTCAAGTAGGCCTTAATGTTGTCCAAAAGTTCTATATCATTTCCCATCAAAAGTATGTCATCTACATATAATATGAGAAATGCTACAGAGCTCCCACTCACTTTCTTGTAAACGCAGGCTTCTCCATAAGTCTGCATAAACCCAAACGCTTCGATCATCTCATCAAAGTGAATGTTCCAACTCCGAGATGCTTGCACCAGCCCATAAATGGATCGCTGGAGCTTGCATACTTTGTTAACATTCTTAGGATCGACAAAACCCTCCGGCTGCATCATATACAGTTCTTCCTTAAGATGTCCGTTAAGGAATGCCGTTTTGACGTCCATCTGCCATATCTCATAATCATAGTATGCGGCAATTGCTAACATGATTCAGACGGACTTTAGCTTCGCTATGGGAGAGAAAGTCTCATCGTAGTCAATCCCTTGAACTTGTCGATATCCCTTAGCGACAAGTCGAGCTTTATAGACGGTAATATTACCATCCGCGTCCGTCTTCTTCTTAAAGATCCATTTGTTTTCTATCGCTCCCCGATCATCGGGCAAGTCTGTCAAAGTCCATACTTTGTTTTCATACATGGATTCTATCTCGGATTTCATGGCTTTAAGCCATCTGTTGGAATCTAGGCCCACCATCGCTTCTTCATAGTTCGAAGGTTCACCGTTGTCTAACAACATGATTTCCAGGACAGGGTTGCCGTACCACTCTGGTGCGGAACGTGTCCTTGTGGACCTACGAAGTTCAGTAGCAACTTGATCCGAAGTACCTTGATCATCATCATTATTTTCCTCTTTAGTTGGTGTAGGCATCACAGGAACATTTTCCTGAGCTGCACTACTATCCCGTTCAAGAGGTAGTACTTCATCGAGTTCTACTTTCCTCCCACTTACTTCTTTCGAGAGAAACTCTTTTTCCAGAAAGGATCCGTTCTTGGCAACAAAGATCTTGCCCTCGGATCTTAAGTAGAAGTTATACCCAATGGTTTCCTTAGGGTATCCTATGAAGACGCATTTTTCCGACTTGGGTTCGAGCTTTTCAGGTTGAAGTTTCTTGACATAAGCATCGCATCCCCAAACTTTTAGAAACGACAGCTTAGGTTTCTTCCCAAACCATAATTCATATGGTGTCGTCTCAACGGATTTAGATGGTGCCCTATTTAAAGTGAATGTAGCTGTCTCTAGAGCGTATCCCCAGAATGATAGCGGTAAATCGGTAAGAGACATCATAGACCGCACCATATCCAATAGAGTGCGATTACGACGTTCGCACACACCGTTACGCTGAGGTGTTCTAGGCGGCGTGAGTTGTGAAACGATTCCACATTTCCTTAAGTGTGTACCAAATTCGTGACTTAAGTATTCTCCTCCACGATCTGATCGTAGGAATTTTATCTTTCGGTCACGTTGATTCTCTACCTCATTCTGAAATTCCTTGAACTTTTCAAAAGTCTCAGACTTGTGTTTCGTTAAGTAGACATACCCATATCTACTCAAGTCATCAGTGAGAGTGAGAACATAACGATATCCTTCGCGAGCCTCAACGCTCATTGGACCGCACACATCGGTATGTATGATTTCCAACAAGTTGGTTGCTCGCTCCATTGTTCCGGAGAACAGAGTCTTGGTCATCTTGCCCATGAGGCATGGTTCGCATGTGTCAAATGATTCATAATCGAGAGACTCCAAAAGTCCATCAGCATGGAGCTTCTTCATGCGCTTGACACCAATGTGACCAAGGCGGCAGTGCCACAAGTATGTGGGGCTATCATTATCAACTTTACATCTTTTGGTATTCACGCTATGAATATGTGTAACATTACGCTCGAGATTCATTAACAATAAACCATTGACCATAGGGGCATGACCATAAACATATCTCTCATATAAATAGAACAACCATTATTCTCGGATTTAAATGAGTAGCCATCTCGTATCAAACGATATCCAGATACAATGTTCATGCTCAAACTTGGCACCAAATAAAATTATTAAGGTTTATAACTAATCCCGTATATAAATGCAGAGGTAGCGTGCCGACGGCGATCACATCGACCTTGGAACCATTCCCGACGCGCATCGTCACCTCGTCCTTCGCCAGTCTCCGCTTATTCTGCAGCTCCTGCTGTGAGTTACAAATATGATCAACGGCACCGGTATCAAATACCCAGGAGTTACTACGAGTACTGGTAAGGTACACATCAATTACATGTATATCAAATATACCTTTAGTGTTGCCGGCCTTCTTATCCGCTAAGTATTTGGGGCAGTTCCGCTTCCAGTGACCCTTCCCCTTGCAATAAAAGCACTCAGTTTCAGGCTTGGGTCCATTCCTTGACTTCTTCCCGGTAACTAGCTTACCGGGTGCGGCAACCTCCTTGTCGTCCTTCTTGAAGTTCTTCTTGCCCTTGCCCTTCTTGAACTTAGTGGTCTTATTGACCCTCAACACTTGATGTTCTTTCTTGATCTCAACCTCTGCTGACTTCAGCATTGAAAATACTTCAGGAATGGTCTTCACCATCCCCTGCATATTGTAGTTCATCACAAAGCTCTTGTAGCTTGGTGGGAGCGACTGAAGGATTCTGTCAATGACCGCCTCATCCGGGAGGTTAATGTCCAGCTGGGACAGGCGGTTGTGCAACCCAGACATTTTGAGTATATGCTCACTGACAGAACTATTTTCCTCCATCTTACAACTATAGAACTTGTCGGAGACTTCATATCTCTCGACCCGGGCATGAGCTTGGAAAACTAGTTTCAGCTCCTCGAACATCTCATATGCTCCGTGTTGCTCAAAACGCTTTTGGAGCCCCGGTTCTAAGCTGTAAAGCATGCCGCACTGAACGAGGGAGTAATCATCAGTGCGAGACTGCCAAGCATTCATAATGTCTTGGTTCTCTGGGACGGGAGCGTCACCTAGCGGTCCTTCTAGGACATATTGTTTCCTGGCAGCTATGAGGATGATCCTCAGGTTCCGGACCCAGTCCGTATAGTTGTTGCCATCATCTTTCAGCTTGGTTTTCTCTAGGAACGCGTTGAAGTTCATGTTGACATGAGCGTTGGCCATTTGATCTACAAGACATATTTGCAAAGGTTTTAGACTAAGTTCATGATAATTAAGTTCATCTTAATCAAATTATTGTAATGAACTCCCACTCAGATTAGACATCCCTCTAGTCATCTAAGTGTTACACGATCCGAGTCGACTAGGCCGTGTCCGATCATCACGTGAGACGGACTAGTCATCGTCGGTGAACATCTTCATGTTGATCGTATCTTCCATACGACTCGTGTTCGACCTTTCGGTCTCCGTGTTCCGAGGCCATGTCTGTACATGCTAGGCTCGTCAAGTTAACCCTAAGTGTTTTGCATGTGTAAAACTGTCTTACACCCGTTGTATGTGAACGTAAGGATCTATCACACCCGATCATCACGTGGTGATTCGAAACGACGAACTTTAGCAACGGTGCACAGTTAGGGGAGAACACTTCTTGAAATTGTTGTAAGGGATCATCTTATTTACTGCCATCGTTCTAAGTAAACAAGATGCATAAACATAATAAACATCACATGCAATTATATAGTAGTGACATGATATGGCCAATATCATATAGCTCCATTGATCTCCATCTTCGGGGCTCCATGATCATCTTGTCACCGGCATGACACCATGATCTCCATCATCGTGTCTTCATGAAGTTGTCACGCCAACGACTACTTCTACTTCTATGGCTAACGCGTTTAGCAATAAAGTAAAGCAATTTACATGGCGTTCTTCAATGACACGCAGGTCATACAAAAAATAAAGACAACTCCTATGGCTCCTGCCGGTTGTCATACTCATCGACATGCAAGTCGTGATTCCTATTACAAGAACATGATCTCATACATCACAATATATCATTCATCATTCATCACAACTTCTGGCCAAATCACATCACATGACAATTGCTGCAAAAACAAGTTAGACGTCCTCTAATTGTTGTTGCATCTTTTACGTGGCTGCAATTGGGTTCTAGCAAGAACATTTTCTTACCTACGAATAACCACAACGTGATTTTGTCAACTTCTATTTACCCTTCATAAGGACCCTTTTCATCGAATCCGCTCCAACTAAAGTGGGAGAGACAGACACCCGCCAGCCACCTTATGCAACTAGTGCATGTCAGTCGGTGGAACCGGTCTCACGTAAGCGTACGTGTAAGGTTGGTCCGGGCCGCTTCATCCCACAATACCGCTGAAGCAAGATAAGACTAGTAGCGGCAAGCAAGTTGACAAGATCTACGCCCACAACAAAATTGTGTTCTACTCGTGCAATAGAGAACTACGCATAGACCTAGCTCATGATGCCACTGTTGGGGAACGTTGCAGAAAATTAAAAAATTTCCTACGGTTTCACCAAGATCCATCTATGAGTTCATCTAAGCAACGAGTCAAGGGAGTGAGTTTGCATCTACATACCACTTGTAGATCGTGTGCGGAAGCGTTCGAGGGAACGGTGATGATGGAGTCGTACTCGACGTGATTCAGATCACCGATGACCAAGTGCCGAACGGACAGCACCTCCGCGTTCAACACACGTACGGTACGGACGACGTCTCCTCCGTCTTGATCCAGCAAGGAAGAAGGAGAGGTTGAGGAAGACAGCTCCAACAGTAGCACAACGGCATGGTGTTGGTGGAGAAGCAGCACTCCGGCAGGGCTAAGCCAAGCTCATGACGGAGGAGGAGAGGTGTTAGGGAGGGGAGGGGCTGCGCCTTGGTTGTGTGTTGCAGCCCTCCCCTCACCCCTCTATTTATAGGGGAAGGGGCAAGGGGGGCCGGCCCCTCTAGATGGGATCTAGAGGGGGGCGGCGGCCAGGGAGGGGGGACTTGCCCCCCAAGCAAAGGGGGCGCCCCCTCTAGGGTTCCCCCCCAACCCTAGGCACATGGGCCCAAGGGGGGGGGCGTGCCCAGCCCTCCAGGGGCTGGTTCCCTGCCCCCACGCGGCCCATGTGGCCCACCAAGAGGGGTGGCCCCTCCCGGTGGACCCCCGGAACCCTTCCGGTGGCCCCGGTACAATACCGATATGCCCCCGAAACTTTCCGGTGTCCGCATGACAACTTCCCATATGTAAATCTTTACCCCCGGACCCTTCCGGAACTCCTCGTGACGTCCGGGATCTCATCCAGGACTCCAAACAACATTCGGTAATCACATACAAGTCTTCCTAATAACCCTAGCGTCACCGAACCTTAAGTGTGTAAACCCTACGGGTTCGGGAGACACGCAGACATGACCAAGACGGCTCTCCGGTCAATAACCAACAGCGGGATCTGGATACCCATGTTGGCTCCCACATGCTCCTCGATGATGTCATCGGATGAACCATGATGTCGAGGATTCAAGCAACCCCGTATACTATTCCCTTTGTCAATCGGTACGTTACAAGCCCGAGACTCGATCGTCGGTATCCCAATACCTCGTTCAGTCTCGTCACCGGCAAGTCACTTTACTCGTACCGTAATGCATGATCCCGTGACCAAACACTTGGTCACTTTGAGCTCATTATGATGATGCATTACCGAGTGGGCCCAGAGATACCTCTCCGTCGTACGGAGTGACAAATCCCAGTCTCGATCCGTGTCAACCCAACAGACACTTTCGGAGATACCTGTAGTGCACCTTTATAGTCACCCAGTTACGTTGTGACGTTTGGTACACCCAAAGCACTCCTACGGTATTCGGGAGTTACACGATCTCATGGTCTAAGGAAGAGATACTTGACATTGGAAAAGCTCTAGCAAAACGAACTACACGATCTTATTCTATGCTTAGGATTGGGTCTTGTCCATCACATCATTCTCCTAATGATGTGATCCCGTTGTCAATGACATCTAATGTCCATAGTCAGGAAACCATGACTATCTGTTGACCAACGAGCTAGTCAACTAGAGGCTTACTAGGGACGTATTGTGGTCTATGTATTCACACGTGTATTACGATTTCCAGATAATACAATTATAGCATGAATAAAAGACAATTATCATGAACAAGGAAATATAATAATAATGCTTTTATTATTGCCTCTAGGGCATATTTCCAACACTGGGTGGGAAAACCTCATTTACCACTAAATCTGTTTACTCTTTCCTGGAAAGGAATATTGCTGGGTGCCACTACAGATGGATTTGGAGTGTTAGGATACCTCTTAAAATTCAAATCTTCTTGTGGCAATTATTTCAGGATGCTGCCCTGACTAGTGATGTGATGAAACATCAAGGTTGGAAAGGGAATCCCAAATGTTCTTTTTGTGGTGAGCGAGAGACTGCACAACACTTGTTCTTCACTTGCCCTGTTGCTAGGGTGACCTGGAGGACAGTGGCACGCATGTTTGGCACTGCTCTGTGCCCTGATAACATTTGGCAAGCCTATGTGTGGTGCTTTACGTTCTTCCCTGGCGGGGAGAAGTTTTATATAGCGGGGATTGCTATTGTGTGTTGGGCGATCTGGTCTTGTCGCAATAGAGCTACCTTTGAGTTCAAACCGCTTACAAATCCTTTTGAATGTATTTTTTCTGCCTGTGCTCTAATGTGCTACTGGGCAGGAATGCTGAAGCAAGATGACGCGACTACCATGAGGGACGGGGCGAAGATGCTGAAGGAGAACGCGTCAATGATGATGAGAATCTGTGCGGCAAACCACAAAGAATTGACCTGCTGATCTGCTGAAGATGCTACCCCGTGGTTTAGCTAGATGTTTGAGTTGCTTTCCCCCTGCGCGGGCCTGAACTTGTGTTGCTCAGTTGTCGCGATCCTATGTCTTGTGTTCTTTTGGGGCTGTAGGCCCTGGATTCTAGCTACTGAGATTTGGTGTCGTCGGGTTTTCGCCCCGCGGTGAGTAATCTCGATGGCGAGTGCTCACAGTGGGTTTCCCGGTGATGCTTTGGACTCGCTTCCCCATTTCTCCTATCTTTGGACTGTTGTATTTCCGTTATGTTGCAGTAATGGAAAGGGGTAATGCCCGGTTAAAAAAACCTCTATATATGTCTGCTTCTTATACAGGGACGTCTCCAACCAAATGCATCCACTTTGGTCAGCTTTGAATATCATAGATGTTCTTGTGTACATGATCTAATTTGTGTACACCGACGGCCAGCAGCTATTATATAGTGTATAAAGAAAATTAATATATAGCAATTCAACTAGGTCGACCTGCCTGGCCCATCGGGTCGCACAGTGCTGGCTCCATTGACCCGTGTTGTTGACACACGAACACGTCACCGTGTACCCTCGACGTCGGGGGTGATGCACCGTAGCTCACGTCGAAGGAGACCCGACCGACAGCGCGATACGCAAGACAGTCGGCGGGCGCTTTTGTAGACCCGAAGCCCCGCTTGCCCGGGAGGGACCCCGTCAGGGCTCGCGGCGGCTATGGGCTACTCCAAGTCAATTCGCTCGCCCCTAGAGCCTCGTGGATCCGCAGCCCTCCAGCATGAAGAACTAGCGAAGAACGAGAAGAAAGATACAAGGGAGAGACAAAAAGTAGATGAACACAAAAAAGTAGTAGATTGATTTGTTCGATTGTGTGTACTTCAATCGGCCGTCACCCCCAACATATATAAGAGGCGGCTGGACTTCCCGTACAAGTAAAGGATTCATCTATGCTTTCCTTACATGAAAAAATACATCAATTCACGTCCTAGAGTCCTAGTTCTATTCCAACTCGGATTCAGTCTGAATCTGGCCCAACTTCTGTCTTCCTCCTTGCACGGGCCGTCGAGCTTGCATATGATCTCCAATCAAGACGGACCAAATATCAAACTTGTGCGCCTCAACGAGGCGAACAACTCTTATGTTGATCACTTTTTCAAATAAGGCCATCTTGAATACTTTTTGAGGTCATCTTTACCTTCCAGTCGAACTCGGTCTCGCAGCAGATTGGATTATCCGAGTCTCCTAGTGAATCTGCATGCCATATACTATCTCTGATGATGATGACTCCAAAACCAAAGTTCACCGTTTTGATGATACACACAACTTCCGTATTGAACACTTCTCCATCCGAGGTCATCTTGATAAACTTTCGGGCACATGTTCAGTTTCACTCGGATTCGAGCTCATCCATTCGGGTATTAGAGTCTTTCACTCGGATCGTCTGACTGGACTTTTTCACTCTGATGTTAGAATCTTTCACTCGGAAGACAATCTTTCACTCGGATGACTATATTTTCACTCGGAAGACAATCTTTCACTCGATCGGCAAGTTTTCGTTCCGATGGTAATCTTTTCACTCGGAATATTTTTACCTGGAGGACAATTTCACTCGGATGACTATATTTTTACTCGGATAATAATAATAAGTTCACCCAGTAAATTTCCACTGGACCGGTAAGTTTCCACTTGGATGGTAAGCTTTTTCACTTGGATTTCCCGACTGAAAACACAGTCTGATCTTGATTTGTCCCTCCAGGTCTCATATGACCTTGGATTGAGATGAAGTATATATGAAAATCGATCGGCTCAATGAGACGAAACTTTTTCATGTTAAAGGTTTTTCGATTCAAGGCCTTATTGAGGGCCGAATTGCTCACGCATTGCATCAGACACTCATCAACATGTGTCTGGTGTCGAGCGTAATATTTTGGTCTCTGGCCGCTCCAGACCGTTTTGGCTGTAACTTTTGCATACGAACTCGGATTGAGATGATTTATATATGAAAATCGATCGCCTCGACGAGACGAAGACAACTCCTTTAGGGTGCTACTTCATCTGAGGTCATATTGAGGGCGTAATCGGCCGAAAAACACTCAGAACACTAAATTTTGTCACTCGGAGTACAGTTTCGGCCACTGAGATGAGGTCGAATGGCGATAGCCTAGACATCAAAGTTGTTCCACTCGGCGACGTGAAACTTTCTCATGCTGAAAGACCTTTCACTTGAAGCCATCTCATTTCCTTTTATGTCGTGGCAAAATCTGGTGTCAACATATGCCCCCCTGTTTTCTGGCAGAGCTTGCGTGCCAGAAAATTCTTCGTACAAACACGATGTCAACACTACATCGGTTGTGCATGCTGAGGACTATAATTGTTATCGGCCATATGCTTAGGCTTGTTGCTTCTTGGGCAGAGCCTTTTCAGACAATAGTCGCATGAGAACAACCATTCGATGTCACGAATGCCTTAAGTCTCTCATGTCAATCCTGACCTGGCCCTTATCCAAGCACTTCATGGGGATATTAGAACTGTTTGGCGTTAGCGTCTGCTAAACAATTATCTCCATGCTCCTCAAAGGAACCATCAAATATTCGATGACTCAACTCATTGTTGATCAAAAAATACTCTGTCAAGCCTCCGCCGAACAACGTATGTCTCTTGGGTCCTGTTTGGTGAGTCAATAAGGTCAACATTCGAGTGATTCGTCGATGCATATAAAGAAATCCATTGGACAGCTGGCAACGAATCATTGTGAACCTTGATGCACGCCACCCCTGCAGCGAAAAAAAGTCCTCTAGCCTGCATAGCACATCATATTCGGCTTGATTATTAGCGTGTAAGCCCTAGTCGGCATGAAGTCTTCAAATCCAGACCGTGAAGAAATATGTGAATAACGCCAACTCTGGGCGCTGCTAAACTGAATCATGAAAATAATCTCCACGACACTTTGATTTGGCGTCCAGTGAGCGCCGACTGATAAATGTGATGCCATGCTCCTTTCCTTTGGTCTCTTGAGTCAACATTGCCTTGCCCCCCGAGTGAACAGAGCTTCATTCATCTCGGTGACACACTTTTTCTGGATCCTGTGATAAACCGACAATATGAGTCGACAACTTTTCTTGCACTAGACTCTCGATTAGTGGCTGAATAATTAGTCGGCCTTCCAGTGTTGGCAAAACTAAGAATTGGCTTTGGGAATATGAGATACACCACAATGAGCATAACAATTCAGATGCCAACTTTGTTAACACAATATACTCTTGGGGCGATATGCAAATATCGGCCATGTGTCCTTATCTCGAAGGACATGGTGAGCCCTGTTGGGGAACGTTGCAGAAAATTAAAAAATTTCCTACGGTTTCACCAAGATCCATCTATGAGTTCATCTAAGCAACGAGTCAAGGGAGAGAGTTTGCATCTACATACCACTTGTAGATCACGAGCAGAAGCTTGCCAAGGGGATGGTGATGATGGAGTCGTACTCGAACGTGATTCGGATCACCGATGTCCAAGTGCTGAACGGACAGCACCTCCGCGTTCAACACACGTACGGGACAGGGACGTCTCCTCCTTCTTGATCCAGCAAGGGGGAAGGAGAGGTTGAGGAAGATTGCTCCAACGGCAGCACGACGGCGTGGTGTAGTTGGTGCAGCAGTATTCCGACAGGGCTTCGCCGAGCACGTACGGAGGAGAAGAGGTGTTGGGGAGGGGAGGGGCTGCGCCTTGAGTTGTGTTGTGTTGCAGCCCTCCCCTCACCCCTCTATATATAGGGGAAGGGGCAAGGGGGGCCGGCCCTCTAGGGAAAACCCTAGGGGGGGCGGCGGCCAAGGGGTGGGGGGCTTGCCCCCCAAGCAAGGGGGGTGCGCCCCCTTTAGGGTTTCCCCCCAACCCTAGGCGCATGGGCCCAAGGGGGGGGCGCGCCAAGCCCACTAGGGGCTGGCTGCTATCCCCACGCAGCCCAAGTGGCCCCCCAGGAGGGGTGGCCCCTCCCGGTGGACCCCCGGAACCCTTCCGGTGGTCCCGGTACAATACCGGTATGACCCCGAAACTTTCTGGTGCCCGTTTAACAACTTCCCATATATAAAACTTTACCTCCGGACCATTCCGGAACTCCTCGTGACGTCCGGGATCTCATCCGGGACTCCGAACAACATTCGGTAGTCACATACTAGTCTTCCTAACAACCCTAGCGTCACCGAACCTTAAGTGTGTAGACCCTACGGGCTCGGGAGACATGCAGACATGACCGAGACCACTCTCGGGCAATAACCAACAGCGGGGTCTGGATACCCATGTTGGCTCCCACATGCTCCTCGATGATTTCATCGGTTGAACCACGATGTCGAGGATTCGGTCAAACTCTGTATACAATTCCCTTTGTCAATCGGTACGTTACTTGCCCGAGACTCGATCGTCGGTATCCCAATACCCTGTTCAGTCTCGTTACCGGCAAGTCACTTTACTCGTACCGTAATGCATGATCCCGTGGCCAACACATTGGTCACCTTGAGCTCATTATGATGATGCATTACCGAGTGGGCCCAGAGATACCTCTCCGTCATACGGAGTGACAAATCCCAGTCTCGATCCGCATAAAACAATAGATACTTTCGGAGATACCTGTAGTGCACCTTTATAGTCACCTAGTTACGTTGTGACGTTTGATACACCCAAAGCACTCCTACGGTATCCAGGAGTTACACGCTCTCATGGTCAAAGGAAGAGATACTTGACATTGGCAAAGCTCTAGCAAACGAACTACACGATCTTTGTGCTATGCTTAGGATTGGGTCTTGTCCATCACATCATTCTCCTAATGATGTGATCCCGTTATCAACGACATCCAATGTCCATAGCCAGGAAACCATGACTATCTGTTGATCACAACGAGCTAGTCAACTAGAGGCTCACTAGGGACATATTGTGGTCTATGTATTCACACGTGTATTACGATTTCCGGATAATACAGTTATAGCATGAATAAAAGACAATTATCATGAACAATGAAATATAATAATACTTTTATTATTGCCTCTAGGGCATATTTCCAATAGTCTCCCACTTGCACTAGAGTCACCAATCTAGTTACATTGTGATGAATCGAACACCCATAGAGTTCTGGTGTTGATCATGTTTTGCTCGCAAGAGAGGTTTAGTCAACGGATCTGCGACATTCAGATCCGTATGTACTTTGCAAATTTCTATGTCTCCATCTTGAACATTTTCACGGATGGAGTTGAAGCGACGCTTGATGTGCTTGGTCTTCTTGTGAAACCTGGGCTCCTTGGCAAGGGCAATAGCTCCAGTGTTGTCACAGAAGAGTTTGATTGGCCCCGACGCATTGGGTATGACTCCTAGGTCGGTGATGAACTCCTTCACCCAAATAGCTTCATGCGCTGCCTCCGAGGCTGCCATGTACTCTGCTTCACATGTAGATCCCGCCACGATGCTCTGCTTGCAGCTGCACCAGCTTACTGCTCCACCATTCAACATATACACGTATCCGGTTTGTGACTTAGAGTCATCCGGATCTGAGTCGAAGCTAGCGTCGACGTAACCCTTTACGACGAGCTCTTCGTCTCCTCCATAAACGAGAAACATGTCCTTTGTCCTTTTCAGGTACTTCAGGATATTCTTGACCGCTGTCCAGTGTTCCTTGCCGGGATTACTCTGGTATCTTGCTACCAAACTTACGGCAAGGTTTACATCAGGTCTGGTACACAGCATGGCATACATAATAGATCCTATGGCTGAAGCATAGGGGATGACACTCATCTCTTCTTTATCTTTTGCCGTGGTCGGTGACTGAGCTGAGCTCAATCTCACACCTTGTAACATAGGCAAGAACCCTTTCTTGGACTCATCCATTTTGAACTTTCTCAAAATCTTATCAAGGTATGTGCTTTGTGAAAGACCTATGAGGCGTCTCGATCTATCTCTATAGATCTTGATGCCTAATATATAAGCAGCTTCTCCAAGGTCCTTCACTGAAAAACACTTATTCAAGTAGGCCTTAATGCTGTCCAGAAATTCTATATTATTTCCCATCAAGAGTATGTCATCTACATATAATATGAGAAATGCTACAGAGCTCCCACTCACTTTCTTGTAAACGCAGGCTTCTCCATAAGTCTGCATAAACCCAAACGCTTTGATCGTCTCATCAAAGCGAATATTCCAACTCCGAGATGCTTGCAGCAGCCCATAAATGGATCGCTGGAGCTTGCATACTTTGTTAGCGTTCTTAGGATCGACAAAACCTTCCGGCTGCATCATATACAGCTCTTCCTTAAGATGCCCGTTAAGGAATGCCGTTTTGACGTCCATCTGCCATATCTCATAATCATAGTATGCGGCAATTGCTAACATGATTCGGACGGACTTAAGCTTCGCTACGGGAGAGAATGTCTCGTCGTAGTCAATCCCTTGAACTTGTCGATAACCCTTAGCAACAAGTCGAGCTTTATAGATGGTGACATTACCATCCGCGTCCGTCTTCTTCTTAAAGATCCATTTGTTTTCTATCGCTCGCCGATCATCGGGCAAGTCAGTCAAAGTCCATACTTTTTTTTCATACATGGATTCTATCTCGGATTTCATGGCTTCAAGCCATTTGTTGGAATCTGGGCCCGTCATCGCTTCTTCATAGTTCGAAGGTTCACCGTTGTCTAACAACATGATTTCCAGGACAGGGTTGCCGTACCACTCTGGTGCGGAACGTGTCCTTGTGGACCTACGAAGTTCAGTAGCAACTTGATCCGAAGTACCTTGATCATTATCATTGGTTTCCTCTTCAGTTGGTGTGGGCATCACAGGAACATTTTCCTGAGCTGCACCACTCTCCCGTTCGAGAGGTAGTACTTCATCGAGTTCTACTTTCCTCCCACTTACTTCTTTCGAGAGAAAAACTTTTTTTCCAGAAAGCATCCGTTTTGGCAACAAAGATCTTGCCTTCGGATCTTAAGTAGAAGGTATACCCTACAGTTTCCTTAGGGTATCCTATGAAGACGCATTTTTCCGACTTGGGTTCGAGCTTTTCAGGTTGAAGTTTCTTGACATAAGCATCGCATCCCCAAAATTTTAGAAACGACAGCTTAGGTTTCTTCCCAAACCATAATTCATACGGTGTCGTCTCAACGGATTTAGACGGTGCCCTATTTAAAGTGAATGTAGCTGTCTCTAGAGCGTATCCCCAAAATGATAGCGGTAAATCGGTAAGAGACATCATAGACCGCACCATATCCAATAGAGTGCGATTACGACGTTCGGACACACCGTTTCGCTGAGGTGTTCCAGGCGGCGTGAGTTGTGAAACGATTCCACATTTCCTTAAGTGTGTGCCAAATTCGTGACTTAAGTATTCTCCTCCACGATCTGATCGTAGGAACTTTATCTTTCGGTCACGTTGATTCTCCACCTCATTCTGAAATTCCTTGAACTTTTCAAAGGTCTTAGACTTGTGTTTCATTAAGTAGACATACCCATATCTACTTAAGTCATCAGTGAGAGTGAGAACATAACGATATCCTCCGCGAGCTTCAACGCTCATTGGACCGCACACATCGGTATGTATGATTTCCAACAAGTTGGTTGCTCGCTCCATTGTTCCGGAGAACGGAGTCTTGGTCATTTTGCCCATGAGGCATGGTTCGCATGTGTCAAGCGATTCATAATCAAGAGACTCTAAAAGTCCATCAGCATGGAGCTTCTTCATGCGCTTGACACCAATGTGACCAAGGCGGCAGTGCCACAAGTATGTGGGACTATCGTTATCAACTTTACATCTTTTGGCATCTACACTATGAACATGTGTAATATTACGCTCGAGATTCATTAAGAATAAACCATTGACCATCGGAGCATGACCATAAAACATATCTCTCATATAAATCGAACAACCATTATTCTCGGACTTAAATGAGTAGCCATCTCGTATTAAACGAGATCCTGATACAATGTTCATGCTCAAACTTGGCACTAAATAACAATTATTAAGGTTCAAAACAAATCCCGTAGGTAAATGTAGAGGCAGCGTGCCGATGGCGATCACATCGACTCTGGAACCATTCCCGACGCGCATCGTCACCTCGTCCTTCGCCAGTCTCTGTTTATTCCGCAGCTCCTGCTTTGGTGTTGCAGGCCTTCTTATCCGCTAAGTATTTGGGGCAGTTCCGCTTCCAGTGACCCTTCCCCTTGCAATAAAAGCACTCAGTCTCAGGCTTGGGTCCATTCTTTGACTTCTTCCCGGCAACTGGCTTACCGGGTGCGACAACCTCCTTGCCGTCCTTCTTGAAGTTCTTTTTACCCTTGCCCTTCTTGAACTTAGTGGTCTTATTGACCATCAACACTTGATGTTCTTTCTTGATTTCAGCCTCTGCTGACTTCAGCATCGAGAACACTTCAGGAATGGTCTTTCCCATCCCCTGCATGTTGTAGTTCATCACAAAGCTCTTATAGCTTGGTGGGAGCGACTGGAGGATTCTGTCAATGACCGCCTCATCTGGGAGGTTAATGTTTAGCTGGGTCATACGGTTGTGCAACCCAGACATCTTCAGGATGTGCTCACTGACAGAACTGTTTTCCTCCATCTTACAACTGTAGAACTTGTCGGAGACATCATATCTCTTGACCCGGGCGTGAGCTTGAAAAACTAGTTTTAGCTCTTCGAACATCTCATATGCTCCGTGATGCTCAAAACGCTTTTGGAGCCCCGGTTCTAAGCTGTAAAGCATGCCGCACTGAACGAGGGAGTAATCATCAGCGCGAGTTTGCCAAGCATTCATAATGTCTTGGTTCTCTGGGACGGGAGCGTCACCTAGCGGTCCTTCTAGGACATATTGTTTCCTGGCAGCTATGAGGATGATCCTCAGGTTCCGGACCCAGTCCGTATAGTTGCTGCCATCATCTTTCAGCTTGGTTTTCTCTAGGAACGCGTTGAAGTTCATGTTGACATGAGCGTTGGCCATTTGATCTACAAGACATATTTGCAAAGGTTTTAGACTAAGTTCATGATAATTAAGTTCTAATTAAATTATGAACTCCCACTTAGATTAGACATCCCTCTAGTCATCTAAGTGTTACACGATCCGAGTCGACTAGGCCGTGTCCGATCATCACGTGAGACGGACTAGTCATCGTCGGTGAACATTCTCATGTTGATTGTATCTTCCATACGACTCGTGTTCGACCTTTCGGTCTCCGTGTTCCGAGGCCATGTCTGCACATGCTAGGCTCGTCAAGTTAACCCTAAGTGTTTTCGCTGTGTAAAACTGTCTTACACCCGTTGTATGTGAACGTAAGAATCCATCACACCCGATCATCACGTGGTGCTTAGAAGCGACGAACTGTAGCAACGGTGCACAGTTAGGGGAGAACACTTCTTGAAATTGTTGTAAGGGATCATCTTATTTACTACCTCGTCCTAAGTAAACAAGATGCATAAAACATAATAAACATCACATGCAATTATATAAAGTAGTGACATGATATGGCCAATATCATATAGCTCCTTTGATCTTCATCTTCGGGGCTCCATGATCATCTTGTCACCGGCATGACACCATGATCTCCATCATCATGATCTCCATCATCGTGTCTTCATGAAGTTGTCATGCCAACGACTACTTCTACTTCTATGACTAACGCGTTTAGCAATAAAGTAAAGTAAGTTACATGGCGTTCTTCAATGACACGCAGGTCATACAAAAAATAAAGACAACTCCTATGGCTCCTGCCGGTTGTCATACTCATCGACATGCAAGTCGTGAATCCTATTACAAAGAACATGATCTCATACATCACAATTCATCATTCATCACAACTTCTGGCCATATCACATCACATGATCAATTGCTGCAAAAACAAGTTAGACGTCCTCTAATTGTTGTTGCATCTTTTACGTGGCTGCAATTGGGTTCTAGCAAGAACGTTTTCTTACCTACGAATAACCACAACGTGATTTTGTCAACTTCTATTTACCCTTCATAAGGGCCCTTTTCATCGAATCCACTCCAACTAAAGTGGGAGAGACAGACACCCGCCAGCCACCTTATGCAACTAGTGCATGTTAGTCGGTGGAACCGGTCTCACGTAAGCATACGTGTAAGGTTGGTCCGGGCCGCTTCATCCCACAATATCGCCGAAGCAAGAAAAGACTAGTAGAGGCAAGTAAGATGACAAGATCCACGCCCACAACAAAATTGTGTTCTACTCGTGCAAAGAGAACTACGCATAGACCTAGCTCATGATGCCACTGTTGGGGAACGTTGCAGAAAATTAAAAATTTTCCTACGGTTTCACCAAGATCCATCTATGAGTTCATCTAAGCAACGAGTCAAGGGAGAGAGTTTGCATCTACATACCACTTGTAGATCACGAGCGGAAGCTTGCCAGGGGGATGGTGATGATGGAGTCGTACTCGAACGTGATTCGGATCACCGATGTCCAAGTGCTGAACGGACAGCACCTCCGCGTTCAACACACGTACGGGACGGGGACGTCTCCTCCTTCTTGATCCAGCAAGGGGGAAGGAGAGGTTGAGGAAGATTGCTCCAACGGCAGCACGACGGCGTGGTGTAGTTGGTGCAGCAGTATTCCGACAGGGCTTCGCCGAGCACGTACGGAGGAGGAGAGGTGTTGGGGAGGGGAGGGGCTGCGCCTTGAGTTGTGTTGTGTTGCAGCCCTCCCCTCACCCCTCTCTATATAGGGGAAGGGGCAAGGGGGGCCGGCCCTCTAGGGAAAACCCTAGGGGGGCGGCGGCCAGGGGTTGGGGGGCTTGCCCCCCAAGCAAGGGGGGTGCGCCCCCTTTAGGGTTTCCCCCCAACCCTAGGCGCATGGGCTCAAGGGGGGGCGCGCCAAGCCCACTAGGGGCTGGCTGCTATCCCCACGCAGCCCAAGTGGCCCCCCGGGAGGGGTGGCCCCTCCCGGTGGACCCCCGGAACCCTTCCGGTGGTCCCGGTACAATACCGGTATGACCCCGAAACTTTCCGGTGCCCGTTTAACAACTTCCCATATATAAAACTTTACCTCCTAACCATTCCGGAACTCCTCGTGATGTCCGGGATCTCATCCGGGACTCTGAACAACATTCGGTAGTCACATACTAGTCTTCCTAACAACCCTAGCGTCACCGAACCTTAAGTGTGTAGACCCTACGGGCTCGGGAGACATGCAGACATGACCGAGACCACTCTCGGGCAATAACCAACAGCGGGGTCTGGATACCCATGTTGGCTCCCACATGCTCCTCGATGATTTCATCGGTTGAACCACGATGTCGAGGATTCGATCAAACCCTGTATACAATTCCCTTTGTCAATCGGTACGTTACTTGCCCGAGACTCGATCGTCGGTATCCCAATACCTTGTTCAGTCTCATTACCGGCAAGTCACTTTACTCGTACCGTAATGCATGATCCCGTGGCCAACACATTGGTCACCTTGAGCTCATTATGATGATGCATTACCGAGTGGGCCCAGAGATACCTCTCCGTCATACGGAGTGACAAATCCCAGTCTTGATCCGCATAAAACAATAGATACTTTCGGAGATACCTGTAGTGCACCTTTATAGTCACCCAGTTACGTTGTGACATTTGATACACCCAAAGCACTCCTACGGTATCCAGGAGTTACACGCTCTCATGGTCAAAGGAAGAGATACTTGACATTGGCAAAGCTCTAGCAAACGAACTACACGATCTTTGTGCTATGCTTAGGATTGGGTCTTGTCCATCACATCATTCTCCTAATGCTGTGATCCCGTTATCAACAACATCCAATGTCCATAGCCAGGAAACCATGACTATCTGTTGATCACAACGAGCTAGTCAACTAGAGGCTCACTAGGGACATATTGTGGTCTATGTATTCACACGTGTATTACGATTTCCGGATAATACAGTTATAGCATGAATAAAAGACAATTATCATGAACAATGAAATATAATAATACTTTTATTATTGCCTCTAGGGCATATTTCCAACAAGCCCGTCCACCAAAGTGTGAATAGCCGAAATAATTCAGATGTTTCAGCTGGGGTTAAGCTCTGGGATGCTGGTTTTGATGGAACGGTCGAAGAACATGGACGATGTGCCATTTGGAGTCCCCTATAGTGAGATGAAAACTGTCGACTCCACCTACCGGCTTCACACTTGTCCTCCTTTACTCCTACCAGCTTCGCAACAGGAGATGTGATTCCGCTCTTGACTCGAGGATTTCTCTTGGGAACCCAAGCCATATTCCTCTTCTCCATCTCCTTGACCCTGAGCCTCTTTAGTTTTCTTTCTTGCCAATGTGATAAGCCGAGTGAGCATCCCGGCTGTGATTTTGTTTTATGCACTGGCAAATTCTTCCTAGCTTTGGGCATCTCCGGCTTGGCCTAACCAAACTCGGCGATTAGATCTTTGAAAGTTAATTGCTTCACTTTCTTGTCCTTAGTAGCCAACATAGACTCGGCTGGCTTTTTGTCATTTGGAGTCGGATCTGAAATAGCACATTTGCGGCCATCCTTTTTCACTCGGTATACTTGCTTGACCGCATCCATCTTCTTTGTTGAGCTCCGGACCGATTCTTTTTGGTTGAGTCGGTCTATAACATGTTGTTGTTGAACAAACGACGATCCTCTCGGAGCTACATAATTTTGCTAAGGTGCTTTAGAATATGATGGATAGTGTGCCCTTGATTTATACTTGTTCCATGATTGATTTGAATAATAGTCAGCATGGGGAGGAATCCATGGCATTGGTATTGGTAGCCCAAAAGGGGAATATGGAGTCTGCTTGCTCAACTTCTTCCTTCGCCAATCCTGGTGTTCAGATTTATGCCTTGGGGGTGACTTCAATGCTTTTGTTTCACTCGGCTGATAAGCACTCTTTGCCTCACTTATCTTCTGATATTTTTCTAATAACTGCGCGAAAGTGACTTTCGACTTTTTACCTTTGTGCTTACCATTGCCTTTGCTTTCTTTAATTGTGCGTGCATTGGTCTTTGAATTTTCTTGTTGCCCCCAGTGCTAGATGTCGCCATTGTAGCTTTGATGGAATTCTCGTCTTCAAGATTGTTGTTGATGCACTTTTTAACCAAATCCTTGCTTGAAGACTTGACCCCATCATCGTTGGTGTGTACCTGTTGACCTTTAGGTGAATCGGCTTGAGATAGCCAAGTCAACATTTGATCGCCATCAAAACCAATCTGATCCAACTAGTCATATGATCGTGCCTCAACAAACTTCAATCGTCTCGATTGTGCGGCTTGATGAATCACGTTGTTGTCTTCGATATTCTCTTCAAACAAACATTGCATTTGTTCTTGTCCTAATGGCTCGACATCATGATCAATTATAATTGGATCAGTCAACAATGCACCAACGATGTGATCAACTATGCCTATACTGGATGTACACTCATGGTCCATTAACCGATATTGTGATACTAGTTTTGATACAAAACAACCGAGTGGTATCAGTTTAACATCTGACTCGGCTATGCATTGATTTTTGTCCTCCTTTCCCGATATCCTTGAATCGACTATCCTAGAGAACTTTGAACCTGGCTTTATATTCCTGCAACAAAAGAATTACAGAATGTATGTCTCATCTGAGACCAAATGTTAGCCAGGCATGAAACAAACAAAGTTGTCCATATGAATATAAAGTTCAGTCGGCATGACGGGAACAACGTTGGTTGCGATAAGTTGTCCCTACTAGCCTCTTTGAATAATGTCATGTGTTGATCAACATGATTAGTGACAAGATCATTCCTAACAAATAGATTACTCATTTCAATTGGTCTTTCAAAATTAATTAGAATCTTACTAACAGGTGCATCAACAATATGATTTTGACCGAATCGAAAATTGAGTAAACTATCTGCTAGGTGTACCTTTGTGAAGATGTTGGAAGGAGAATATGGTTGCACCACTGGAACAATACATTGCTCCACTTCTGAATAATTCTCCAATGCCTCTTCCTCTTTTTCCGGATCTCGTGCCTCATCACTCGGATTGCCCGAGTATATTTCACTCGAATTGCCCGAGTATATTTCAGTCGGATTGCCCGAGTGGATTTCACTCGGATGCTCTTTGTCAGTTGAACTTTGCTCGGCCGCATTTTCTTGGTCTTGATGTTCATCGTTAACTGAACTGTGTTCAACCATATAATTTGTTCTTGATGCTCGTCAATATCTTTAGCACGAAACTCATAGGGTAGCATGTAAGCTCCCTTACATCCAGAAAAATCTAACACGGCCTATTTGTTGCGTTTACCATTCCTTTGCTCGGTGAAACTTGCATCTTCTGTTTTGGTACACACAGCAATAATTGGCTTGATGCACTCGACTTTAGCCAGCAATGCACTCGTCTGGAACGATGCACTCGGCTGGCATGATGTACTCAGTATGGACTCTATGCACTCGGTTGTAACCGTCTCTGTGCTCAATCTGGTTTCAACTGAATTCACCATCGTCTTTGCTTTAAAGGAATCATTCGACTCGGCTGTAGATGACTTAGTCATATTTGACTCAGTTTCAACTGAATCAACCATATTGGCCAAGTGAACCCTTTCTTGCTGATTGGCTTGCAAAGTTTGTTTTTTATCTTGCCTTAAAAGTGTAGAAGAGCCAACATGGTTGCTATACGGAGGAAGATACTTGTTGTACTCTTGCAAATCTTCTTCTCCACGCTTCTTCTTGAGTGCTTCATAAGCCTGTCGATATTCTGTTGGTAATTCCTCAAGGGTCGGTGTAGTAAATTCATTAACACTATTCCCTGTGAGCTCTAGCTTGATCTTGTCCACTTGGGCCACATATTTTTCTTTAAACTCAGCCCTGCTTGGATCGGCTTGCCCCCCAATGCTCTTAGGATCTTTCATCAACGAACTGATGTTGCCGAAATTTTGCAATTGTACAGGGGGTGTATAACATGCTGCAATGATAGGTGAAGACGTATGCACTGTAGTTGAATATTTTCTCTCGCTAATTTGATCACTTGGTAACACTTCGTCTTCTTTCAAAATCCTAGCTCTTATTGCCTCATAATCAGGAACCAATCCCTTTTTGTATTGGTCAAGGCAAATAGCACTAATTTTCTTATTTTGGGCTAAACTTTTTAATGCAGCTAGAGCCACCTCATCTCCTACAATTTTAGGCACATATGCTCCTGCAGAATCTCCATTCACTCGGCCATAACCACAAAGGTGATCCGAGCCATGAATATTTTTAGTTTCATATGCCACTGAACAATTAATCTCACGAGGTGTAGTATATGATGTTTGAGGATAACCGGCCAAATAGCTAATGGAAGCATGGCCAATTCCCCCATCCATCGGCATGTTTGGGGATGAACCCGCATATTGCGAGTCGGCTGTCGATGGATAAAACAGTGAGACACCCTCCTGTAATTGAGGTGTCATATATTGATCACTCGAACAAATCGTGTTGTTCACCGGCATATTGAAAGATGTCGTCGATGCACGAAAGTTCAGATTCGTAGGTTGCATGTCGTGATTCTGTAAATTCCAAGTTTCTCCAACGGAATAACTAGTCGGCCTTTGCTCGTTAGGGCTAGCCGACATGACATGTCCATTGAAAGATCTAGCAACATCAACATAATGGCTATTTGCATCTACGTAAGGAGATTGATGATACATGTTACCGTTGTAGATTGCAGCCGCCAGCCGCTTGATGACGCTCTCCTCGTAGCAAGAACAGGCTGGAGACTGTTCAAAGCTTCGTCCCCAGCGGAGTCGCCAAATAGTGTGTTGACACACGAACACATCACTGTGTACCCTTGACGCCGGGGGTGATGCACCGCAGCTCACGTCGAAGGAGACCCGACCAACAGCGCGATACACAAGACAGTCGGCGGGCGCTTTTGTAGACCCAAAGCCCCGCTTGCCCGGGAGGGACCCCGTCAGGGCTCGCGGTGGCTATGGGCTACTCCAGGTCTATTTGATGAGGTTATGTACCTAGGGTAGGGTCATGGACCTATCTAGGATACCATACCCAAGGACATCATCCTACGAAGGTACCTTCCAGTCGACCAAGAGAAGCTCCACTCGACCAAGGGAGACTCCACTCGACCGGTTAGAAGACACTCGACCATGAAGACACACTCGACCATCAGAAGTTCAAGATCTATGCTGTATCCGAACGGTCTGTAATTAAGTAGTCTTAATGGTCATGATGACACTTTATGTAGGGCATTACCAGTAACACTCGGCCTTAATGTACTTTAATCCTCCTCTATGTGGGCTGGTTGGGGTCCTGGCGTCCTCTATATAAGCCACCCCTCCACTGGTAGAAGGGTTCGCACCCCTGTAACTCATATACACAGAGATCAGTCGACCGCCTCCGGGCTCCGAGACGTAGGGCTGTTACTTCCTCCGAGAAGGGCCTGAACTCGCTAAACACCCGTGTGTACAACTACTCCATAGCTAGGACCTTGCCTTTCCATACTTACCCCCCATTCTACTATCAGACTTAGAACCACGACAGTTGCCGCCCACCGTGGGGCAGGTGTCTTAGCGACTTTTTTGGAGAAGTTGCAATTTGTCCGATCGCCTTCATCATGGTTTCCGGCGGAGCTCTGGTCGAGGGCCACGAGATCCGTCTCGGTGTGCTCACTTTCATCGCCGACGACTCCGCTTGGCTCCAGGAGGCACCACTCGACATCGACGCGCTCCCCGTCCGCGGGGCGACGCACTTTCGGGCGTGTGTCCGCGGCGTCTTGCTGCGGCAGCCGTCGACCCCATACCGGTCGACTCCTGCGCCGTCCTCCCTCCCTGTCTCCCGCCAGCGCAAGCGCTCCGGTCGGTCGAGGCTCCAGCGATGGGTGAGACACGCAGTGGCTCGCCAATCGGCCACCACCCAAGTCGCGGCGATTGAGCCCGACGAATCTCTCTACGGCCTGTTCGACCTGTCGACTGGCTCCGTAGAGACTGCATCCGAGTGCGATAGCAGTGATCCGGCGGCGGAGGTCCTGATGGTCAACGGGCCCCGTAGTCCTCCCGGTTTCCCCCGCGGCGACGGGATGGACGACGAGGACGACCCTGCTCAAGCCCATGAAGAGTACCAACCCGAGCCGCTCACTTCCCAGCAGAGGGAAGAACTTCGCCGCCGGAACATGGATGCCCTGCATACTCCCATTGCAGGAGAAACTCCTGAGGCTCGTGCCCTGGAAGAGGCGCGTTTAGCCAACCTGGCTGAACGCACTCGACTGGAGAACCTTCAGCGAGCACTCGACGAGCGTGCGCGTCAACGAGCGACTAACTCCAATCGACGTCAGCTCTTTCCGCAACCAACTCAGGTATATCGAACCCCAATTCAGAATTTGGCAGCTGCAGCCCGCATAGCGGAGTCAATTCAGCCCTCTCAGTCAGAGGCTGGAAGAGGCTTGATGCAGATCAGAGATTTGCTCCGGGCAGCAGGAGATCAGAATTCAGCTGTGTCACAGTCACGTAACAGGATTCACAGTCGATCTGTCGCTGCGAATACTGTTCAGTCGGCTCACAGTCCAAGGTCGCCTCCGAGGCGCATGGGACGTGAAGGCCGGCGGGACCACTATGATGATCGATTTGATCGTGATGACAGGCGTCGAGTGCCCACTCCTCCTCCGAGAAGTGGGTCTAACGCCCATCGGCAGCAAGATGACAGACGCCAGCTCAGTGTTGGGCGGAGAGCTCCAGTCGACCCCAGAGAGCCAGGCTTTGACGCGAGATCCATCATCGTGCAAGGTTTGGTCGACCGAAACAGAGCTCATAGAGGTGGTCATGACAGAGATGTGCCCACAAGCAGCCGAGTCCACGTTTCAGGTCCAGAATGTTTTAGCAGAGCGATCAGAACCGCAGTGATACCCCCCAACTTCAGGTTGGCGACTGGGGTGAATAAGTTCACCGGAGAGTCTAAGCCTGAAACTTGGCTCGAAGACTACCGAGTGGCTGTTCAGATTGGTGGCGGTAATGATGAGGTGGCCATGAAACATTTGCCACTTATGCTAGGGGGTTCAGCCAGGGCATGGTTGAATCAGTTAGCTCCCAGCAGCATTTACACCTGGGAAGATCTTTCTCGAGTGTTCGTCAGGACGTTTGAGGGAACTTGCAAGCGACCTGCTGGATTGACTGAGCTACAAGTTTGTGTACAAAAGTCGAGTGAAACACTGAGGGATTACATCCAGAGGTGGATCACTTTGCATCACACTGTAGAGAATGTGTCGGACCATCAAGCGGTTTGCGCCTTCAAAGATGGCGTCAAGAACAGAGAGTTGAGCCTGAAGTTTGGTCGAACTGGAGACATGACCCTGAGTCGGATGATGGAAATAGCCACCAAGTACGCCAACGGCGAAGAAGAGGACCGACTCCGGAGCGGCAAGTACAAGCCGAGTCAGTCGGATAAAGGAAACTCCAGTCGGAAGCAAAAGCGGAAGGCCGAGCCAGCAGCTCCTGGAGAGGCTCTAGCCGTGACACAGGGCAAATTTAAAGGGAAGCCCAAAGGATCTTGGAACCCCAAGAAGGTAAAAGATAAGGAGGGTAATGATGTGATGGACCTGCCGTGTCATATCCACACGAAGAAAGACGAAGAGGGTAACTTCATCTACCCAAAGCATACCACTCGCCAGTGCCGGCTCTTAATCCAGCAGTTCCAAGGGAAACAGCCGAAGGACAAAGAGAAGGAGTCGGACAAGGCTGAGGACAAGCAGGACAGTGATGGAGAGTACCCTCATGTCAACTCCACTCTGATGATTTTTGCTGATGTAGAGAGCAAAAGTCGACTGAAAGTGATCAACCGTGAAGTCAATATGGTCGCACCGGCGACACCAAACTATCTGAGATGGTCGCAAACTCCCATTACTTTCGACCAGTCGGACCATCCTACTCATATTGCCACCCCTGGGAGGCAAGCACTGGTGGTCGACCCGGTCGTCGAAGGCACTCGACTGACGAAGGTATTGATGGATGGCGGCAGCGGGTTGAACATACTGTATGCAGAGACGCTCAAGGGAATGGGCATTCCGATGTCCAGGCTCAGTTCCAGCAACATGAGTTTTCACGGAGTCATCCCAGGAAAGAAGGCTGAGTCACTCGGCCAAATAGCTCTGGATGTGGTGTTCGGCGACTCGAAGCATTTCCGCAAAGAGAAGCTGACATTTGAAATCGTGGATTTCCAGAGCGCCTACCACGCTATCTTGGGAAGACCAGCCTACGCCCGCTTCATGGCTCGACCATGTTATGTGTACCTCAAGTTAAAGATGCCTGGCCCCAAAGGCGTGATCACCGTCACTGGTAACCGGAAGAAAGCAGAAGAGTGTTTCCAGAAAGGCTCAAAGATTGCGGATGACCAGATAACAGTGATAGAGCTAGAGGGATACAAGAAGAACGCAGATCCGAGTGATTTACTGCGGGCCAAGAAGCCCGCCACAGAGTCAGCATTTCAGTCGTCCGGTGAGACGAAGCCAGTTCACATCCACCCGACTGACCCCAATGCAGCTCCGACCCATATTTCCACTACACTCGACTCTAAATAGGAAGAAGCGCTCATCCAGTTCCTCCGTGAGAACTGGGACATCTTCGCATGGAAGCCAGCTGACATGCCAGGTGTTCCCAGGGGACTGGCTGAGCATCGCCTTAGAGTCGATTCAAAGGCAAAACCTGTTAAAGAACATCTTCGACGGTCCGCCGTTCAGAAGAAAAAGGCCATTGGCGAAGAGGTGGCTCGACTCCTTGCAGCAGAGTTCATCCGAGAGATATACCACTCCGAGTGGCTCGCCAATGTCGTTATGGTTCCCAAAAAGGACAATTCCCTTCGTATGTGCATTGATTTCAAACATATCAATCGGGCCTGCCCGAAAGATCATTTTCCTCTCCCTCGCATCGACCAAATTGTCGACTCGACCGCAGGGTGCGAGAGATTGTCTTTTCTAGACGCTTATTCCGGGTATCATCAGATCCGTCTGTATGGGCCCGACGAAATCAAAACAGCTTTCATCACCCCATTCGGGTGCTTCTGCTATATCACCATGCCATTCGGCCTCAAGAATGCCGGAGCCACGTTCATGAGAATGATTCAAAAGTGTTTACTCACTCAAATCAGTCGGAATGTGGAAGCATACATGGATGATATCGTGGTCAAGTCGCGAAAGGGTTCCGACCTGTTGACTGACTTAGCTGAAACATTTGCCAATCTCAGGAGGTATGATATCAAGCTCAATCCTTCAAAGTGCACATTCGGAGTACCTGGCGGGAAGTTACTCGGTTTTCTCGTTTCCGAACGAGGAATCGATGCTAACCCAGAAAAAGTTGGCACCATACTCCGAATGAAACGCCCTGTGCGTGTGCACGATGTCCAGAAGCTTACTGGATGCTTGGCCGCGTTAAGTCGATTCATCTCTCGCCTCGGTGAAAAGGCGTTGCCCCTTTACCGACTGATGAAGAAGGCAGACAAGTTCGAGTGGACTCCAGAAGCTGATGCAGCGTTTGCCGAGTTAAAAACTCTGCTCTCCACCCAGCCGGTGCTTGCTGCTCCAATCAGCAAAGAGCCTCTGTTGCTTTATATTGCAGCCACAGGACAAGTCGTCAGTACAGTACTTACGGTCGAGCGGGAAGAAGAAGGGAAAGCCTTCAAAGTTCAGCGCCCAGTGTATTATCTCTCTGAAGTTTTGACCCCATCGAAGCAAAGATATCCTCATTATCAGAAGCTCGTATATGGGATCTACATGACCATGAAGAAGGTTGCTCATTATTTCTCTGATCATGACATTACAGTCGTCAGCGACGCACCATTGTCAGAGATTCTGCACAACAGAGATGCAACTGGTCGAGTGGCTAAATGGGCGATTGAACTCCTTCCCCTTGATATCAAATTCGAGGCAAAGAAAGCCATTAAGTCCCAGGCTATAGCAGATTTCCTTGCCGAGTGGATTGAACAGCAGCAGCCGACTCAAGTTCACTCGGAGCATTGGACCATGTTCTTTGATGGCTCTAAGATGTTAAATGGTTCTGGTGCTGGGGTAGTTTTGGTTTCTCCCCGAGGAGATAAGCTCAGATATGTGCTCCAGATCCACTTTGATTCCTCCAACAATGAAGCAGAATATGAAGCACTGTTGTATGGGTTGCGCATGGCCATTTCACTCGGCGTCCGTCGCCTTATGGTTTACGGCGACTCAGATTTGGTGGTCAATCAGGTGATGAAGGAGTGGGACGTGAGAAGCCCAGCCATGACTGGATACTGCAATGCAGTGAGGAAGCTTGAAAAGAAATTCGAAGGGTTAGAACTCCATCACGTTCCCCGACTGAAAAATCAAGCAGCCGATGACTTGGCGAAGATAGGTTCCAAGAGGGAAGCCATTCCGAGTGGCGTGTTTTTGGAACATGTCTACACACCATCGGTTCAAGAGGATCCTTTCACTGAAGAAGCCCCGCAGCCTAAAAGCGCCACAGATCCGACTGAAGTCGAGGTCCCAGCGGTGGTCGACTTGATCATGGAAGTTTTGGTCATCACTCCCGATTGGACAGTGCCCTACATCACCTATATTTTGAGGAAGGAACTCCCCGAGAATGAAGAAGAAGCTCGAGAGATCGTCCGCCGGTCCAAAGCCTTCACCGTCATGAGAGGTCAATTATGCAGAGGAAGTGCGACTGGAGTCAGCCAGAAATGTATAACACCAGAGGAAGGTCGAATGATTCTCAACGACATCCACTCGGGGACCTGTGGCCATCATGCGTCTTCTCGGACCATCGTGGCCAAAGCATACCGAGCTGGTTTTTATTGGCCCAGAGCGAATGAAATGGCGAAGGAGATAGTCGACAAGTGTGAGGGATGTCAATTTTACTCCAATATGTCACACAAGCCCGCGTCAGCTTTGAAGACTATACCACTCGTCTGGCCCTTTGCAGTGTGGGGTTTGGACATGGTCGGTCCTTTGAGAACAGGCAGAAGCGGTTTTACCCATGTGCTGGTAGCAGTCGACAAGTTCACTAAGTGGATCGAAGCTAAACCCATCAAGAACCTCGATGCCGGTACTGCTGTCAGCTTCATCAGAGAATTGATATTCAGATATGGGGTCCCGCACAGCATCATCACTGACAACGGGTCAAACTTCGATTCTGAAGAATTCAGAGCTTTCTGCACATCTCAAGGCACACGAGTCGACTATGCTTCAGTCGCCCATCCACAGTCGAATGGACAGGCAGAACGAGCCAACGGTTTGATTCTCAAAGGGTTGAAGCCCCGTTTGATGCGTGATCTCAAGCATGCGGCTGGTGCATGGGTTGACGAACTTCCCTCGGTGCTTTGGGGGTTAAGGACCACACCCAACCGGTCGACTAGAAGAAATCCATTCTTCTTGGTCTACGGAGCTGAAGCAGTCTTGCCGAGTGATCTTCTCCACAACGCTCCCCGAGTCGAGCTCTACACCGAAGCTGAAGCAGAACAAGCGCGGCAGGACGCAGTCGACCTTTTAGAGGAAGAAAGAGAGATGGCTCTGATCAGATCGACCATTTATCAACAAGACTTGCGTCGCTTCCACGCCAAAAACGTGAAGAGTCGAGCCTTCCAGGAAGGAGATTTAGTTCTCCGAGTGGACCAGCAGAAACCACACAAGCTTGCTCCTTCTTGGGAAGGTCCCTTCATCGTCACCAAGGTTCTCCACAATGGAGCATACCGTCTTTACAATGTCGAGCATCAGATCGACGAGCCCCGAGCTTGGAACGCGGAGCTTCTCCGCCCCTTTTACACTTAAGTATTCACTCGGATGAGTTGTAATAAAAGTACTCCTGTAGTTTATTTATCAAAGACAAGAGCTTTATAGTTTTCCCAGTGATTGTTATTACTTTTGTCCATATAAAACAATCCCCCAGTGGGTGGCTTAGCTGCGAATCCGATTCGCCTAAGTCTGTAAAAACAAATCCTAACCGAGTGGTGAGTCAGTCTCCCACACGAAGGCTTAGCTGCGAAATCCGTTTCGCCTAAGATAAATAAAATCCTACCGAGTGGTAAGCCAGCCTTCCACTCGGAGGCTTAGCTGCAGTCCAAGTACTCGCCTAAGATAAATAAAATCCTACCGAGTGGTAAGCCAGCCTTCCACTCGGAGGCTTAGCTGCAGTCCAAGTACTCGCCTAAGATAAATAAATTCCTACCGAGTGGTAAGCCAGCCTTCCACTCGGAGGCTTAGCTGCAGTCCAAGTACTCGCCTAAGATAAATAAAATCCTACCGAGTGGTAAGCCAGCCTTCCACTCGGAGGCTTAGCTGCAGTCCAAGTACTCGCCTAAGATAAATAAAATCCTACCGAGTTGTAAGCCAGCCTTCCACTCGGAGGCTTAGCTGCAGTCCAAGAACTCGCCTAAGTACAAGTACAACATGCGTTTTGCAAGGAGGACGAGGTGCAGGTCGACTGCTACCCTCTCCTTCCGAGCTACGCCACCAATTCAAAAATCCTACCGAGTGGAGAGCAGACCTCCCACTCGGGGGCTTAGCTGCAGCCCAGTGCTCGCCTAAGTTTCTGAAATCCTACCGAGTGGAGAGCAGACCTCCCACTCGGGGGCTTAGCTGCAGCCCAGTGCTCGCCTAAGTTTCTGAAATCCTACCGAGTGGAGAGCAGACCTCCCACTCGGGGGCTTAGCTGCAGCCCAGTGCTCGCCTAAGTTCCTGAAATCCTACCGAGTGGAGAGCAGACCTCCCACTCGGGGGCTTAGCTGCAGCCCAGTGCTCGCCTAAGTTCCTGAAATCCTACCGAGTGGAGAGCAGACCTCCCACTCGGGGGCTTAGCTGCAGCCCAGTGCTCGCCTAAGTTTCTGAAATCCTACCGAGTGGAGAGCAGACCTCCCACTCGGGGGCTTAGCTGCAGCCCAGTGCTCGCCTAAGTTCCTGAAATCCTACCGAGTGGAGAGCAGACCTCCCACTCGGGGGCTTAGCTGCAGCCCAGTGCTCGCCTAAGTTCCTGAAATCCTACCGAGTGGAGAGCAGACCTCCCACTCGGGGGCTTAGCTGCGGCCCAGTGCTCGCCTAGGTGTCTGAAATCCTACCGAGTGGAGGGCAAACCTCTCGCTCGGGGACTTAGCTGCAGCCCAGTGCTTGCCTAAGTGAATTGGGGGACAAGTCGATGGCAATAAGCGCTTCGCTTTAACCTGCAAAAGACGCCTCAAACCAAATGCAAACATATTCAGCGACGAACCCAAGTTCGGATAACACCTAGCGGAACCGAAAGTGCTCAGGCGCTAGGCCTGTTAAGGTTTGTCGGTTACAAAGCTCACTCGGCATACCGAGGCAAATTTAAAGTATCAAGCTCAGAAGTTTTTTACCCCTCCTGTGGAGGGCTGGAAGGTGCCACAAACTCGTCCAGATCAATTCCATCTGCAATCCGAGTGGCAGCGGCAATGAAGGTCTCCATGAAAGATCTGAAATCGTGCTTCTTGGTGTTGGCCACCCTGAGAGCCACCAGCTTGTCCTCTCGTGCATCCTTGCAGTGAACGCGGACCAGAGATAGAGCAACATCCGCGCCGCACCTGGCCGAAGACTTCTTCCACTCCTGCACTCGACTTGGGACCTCGTTCAGTCGAGTCATCAGAGACTCGAGGTCGTTCTGGAGTGTCTCTCTTGGCCAGAGTGTTGTGTCGATGCGGGAAGTTGCGACCTTCAGCCTTGCGAGATAATCGATGACGGCAGCAACACGAGATTCAAGTCGGAGCACGTTCATGGCGACTTCATCTTTCACAGGAGAGTTGATGGGGTCCAGGTTTACTTCCAGTCGACCAGTCTCCTCTTCAAAGTTCTGACAAAATTCTGCAAGCACAACCACCGAGTCAAGACAAACAGTCAGAGGTTACAATTAAAATATTTGTTTGATACAAAGGATTACCTTCAAGCATGAGGAACAACTTCTTGGCGAGTCCACCCAGATAAGCCTCTAGATCATTCTTCTTTCTCTTCAACTCACTGGCCTTGTCATTCAGGGTGGTCTTGTCGCTTTTCAGTCGAGTGACCTCCTGGTTGGCAGCATCAAGAGCAGCTTTCAGATTGGTGTTTTCTTCTTCAAGCTTAGTCACTGAAGCCAGCTTCTCATCCGCTAGCCTGGTCTTCTCTAAAGCAGTTTTTTGCATCTCAGCCAAGTCAAGCTCTTGTTTCTTCAGGGCGTCCCTCACTTTGCCTACAAAGTTACAGTGAGATTAGATTCGGAAACAAGTGAGAGGCAAAGGCAGTCGTCAAAGGCCTCACCAAGCATACCTTTAGCTTCCTCCTTCGCCTTCGTCAAGTTCTCTTGGGCCAGTTTCAGATCGAGCTCGAGCTGAATGTGTTTGTTCTCCAACTCAGTATAACGAGCCGCAAGGTCACAGGATTTCTACGAAGAATCAATCGACAGACGTCAAAGACAATTCACTTCCGAGTGAGTAAGGAAAAATCATAGCATTTCTAAGACTACGGCCGAATGCAAATGTTCGACCATAGTCTCGGGGACTACACCCAGTGGGTGCACTCAGCATGCCCCCACTAGTTTCATCAAGAGTCGACCAGTCGACCAACAAAAAAAGAGGCAATGTCCTTTAGACTATAGTCGACTGCCAGCAGTCAACCACAGTCTCGGGGACTACACCCAGTGGGTGCACTCAGCGTGCCCCCACCGGTCTATGAATCTATTCGACCTTGTCGAGTAAATAAAAACTCAAAGCATAAAGACTATGGTCGACTGCCAGCAATCCACCATAGCCTTGGGGACTACACCCAGTGGGTGCACTCAGCGTGCCCCCACCGGTCTGTGAATCTATTCGACCTTGTCGAGTAAAGAAAAACTCAAAGCATAAAGACTATGGTCGACTGCCAGCAGTCCACCATAGCCTTGGGGTCTACACCCACTGGGTGCACTCGGCGTGCCCCCACTAACCCGGAATTTCAATCGACACACACCCAGTGGGTGTAGGACAGGCTCTAAGAATTTCAGAAAGAAGAACAGGCAGTGACCGACTGACCTGAACATTACTCTGGAGTGCCGAACTGGCGTCATAGGCTGCCTGGCTGGCTTCTCGAATTGCCTTCACTTGCTCCATCATGACCCCCGCCTGGCGTATCGCTTCTTTAGCAGCACTAGCTTGGTCTTCTGGAACGGGGTAGGTGGAGAAAAGCGAGGGTTGAGCAGCACTCGACGACGAAGGGCGAGCACTCGTCAACGGCACCGCGAAGGATACGGTGGGTCGAGTAACATTGTCTCCCTCCATGACCAATGTCTCGGGTGCCGGCACATCCTGGGTCGCCTTGCCAGCAGACGTTTTCTTGCTTTTCCTCGGCCGTGGCGGTTCTTCGTCGTCGTCAAGAAGGTCAATAACAATGTTAGATGAAACTGCAGAAAGAATCAAAATTAGAGACAATGAGTCAGTCGACTGAAAACAGCAACGCAGGAGTCATACCAAGGTTCGAGGTTGCAGCATCCTCCATCTCGTGGTCTTCGGCTCTCGCCGAAGTGTCGGAAGTAGCAGCGCTGTAGTTCCAAAAGTCAGTCGATTGGCCCATGAGTCGACCAAGAACAAGTTCATGAAACAGGGAAAGCTCAAAACTACCATTACCCTGAGATAGTGGGGATCACCATCTTCATCTTCGGCAAGACCTTTGCAGGCTTCGGCGGTGCCACTCGAGATTGCATAGGAGCCTTCTCAGTCGGCGCCGGAGAAGTGGTCCGAGGGCGCTTGGTCGACTGGGAAGCGGTTGCGACCCCCTTACCCCGCTGAGTCGCTGGATCATGGGCAAGCTTCGAGCGTCTTTCCGAGCGGGGAGGTGCAACTTCCTCCTCCTCCTCCTCTTCTTCCTCCTCACCAGAGTCATCACCCTCGTCGTCGTCGTCAGCATCCGAATCCCACTCCTCCGGGCTTTCGCCCCCGCTTCCTTCCTCCTCCTCAGTCGGCGTCTGCGCCCCATTGGGCATCGAGTACAATTCAGTGGTGGCATGTCAGACAACAAAGCAAAACAAAGATCAATCGACCAATTCGCGGCAAAGCAGAATGGATAAAACAAAATTACACTCGGAGATAAGCGGCCATACCTTGTCCGGCGTATAGGTACAGTCGAGTGGCGGGATCCTCCTCGCCCCTCGAGGGTTGTCCTTGTTCCCTGTGATGGCGGCCACCCACCTCTCCAGCGTGGCGTCGTCGACTGCCTCTGGATGGACCCGAGTGGTGTCTTCAGTACCGCAGTACAGCCACATCGGGTGGCCTCGGTACTGGAGCGGTTGGATGCGCCGCCTAAGGAAGACTTCCAGAAGATCCATGCTCGTCACTCCGTCCCGAACGAGTTGGACCACACGCTCCACCAACATTTTCACCTCGGCTTTCTCCTCAGGAAGCACCTTCAGAGAAGACGGTTTGTCCACTCGGTCCATGGACAACGGAGGGAGACCGGTCGACTGCCCCGGCGTCGACTCGTCTTGGCAGTAGAACCAAGTCGACTGCCACCCTCTGACCGACTCAGGAAGGGTCATGGCCGGGAAAGTGCTCTTATTCCTCAACTGAATCCCAAGACCCCCGCACATCTGTATAACCTTGGTCCTCTCATCACCCGGACTCGCCTTTTTTACTGTCTGCGACCGACAGGTGAATATGTGCTTGAAGAGACCCCAGTGCGGTCGACAACCCAGGAAGTTCTCGCACATGGACACAAAGGCAGCAAGATAGGCGATGGAATTGGGATTGAAATGGTGGAGTTGCGCCCCAAAGAAATTCAGAAACCCACGGAAGAACACACTCGGCGGCAGAGAAAAACCACGATCTACGTGAGTGGCTAAGAGAACGCACTCACCCTCCTGCGGCTGCGGTTGACACTCGGACCCCGGGAGCCTCGCTGACCCGTGGGGGATCAGTCCCTCATCGGCCAGGTCGTCGAGGTCCTCCCCAGTGATGGTCGAGCGGATCCAATCCCCTTGGACCCAACCCTTCGGCAGGCGGGACCTCGACGAAGATCCGCCCCAACTGGACGGTCTCCCCTTCGCTTGCCCCATCGTCGTCGCCTTCTTCACGCGCTCTAAAGCCGCCGTCTTCTCCTTCACCATTATCTCCGGCGAAGCGCTCGAGAGGTGGATAAGGCGGAGGTAGGAGCAGGCGCCGTGGGCGGAGGCAGAGAGGGAAGAGAGGAGAATGGGGAGGCACTGTTCAAAAACTCTTCCCTGACGCTTTATATAAGGGCGCTTCCGAGCGGCTGACGAGTGGGTCCGAGCAGATCTGTCACATCCTGAAACAGTCGCACACGTATGATACGTGGCGAAGAAGGCGGCACGGAAATCGAGGCGTCCATGCCTTATCCCGCCCGATTGCCGCGGATCGCCCCGCTTCGCGCGCTTCCCAAATTTCAGATCCCGCAAAATCCGCTAACAGCAGATCAATCTGTTAGACGATATCCTTCCCGCGATCCGTCGCTCGGAAGTTCACCAGAGTTCAAAAGTTCACTCGATAAAAGATAAGAATGGATCAAGGCGACTGAAGTAAAAGTCGACGCCAACGCCGAAAGAAGAATCGCCGATCCAAGATACGACATAATCAGAGTACAGTAAATAAGTCGGAGAAAATCGTCAACTCCTTCCTCACTCGAACCTCGATCCATTCGGGGGCTAATGATGAGGTTATGTACCTAGGGTAGGGTCATGGACCTATCTAGGATACCATACCCAAGGACATCATCCTACGAAGCTACCTTCCAGTCGACCAAGAGAAGCTCCACTCGACCAAGGGAGACTCCACTCGACCGGTTAGAAGACACTCGACCATGAAGACACACTCGACCATCAGAAGTTCAAGATCTATGCTGTATCCGAACGGTCTGTAATTAAGTAGTCTTAATGGTCATGATGACACTTTACGTAGGGCGTTACCAGTAACGCCCGGCCTTAATGTACTTTAATCCTCCTCTACGTGGGCTGGTTGGGGTCCTGGCGTCCTCTATATAAGCCACCCCCCTCCACTGGTAGAAGGGTTCGCACCCCTGTAACTCACATACACAGAGATCAGTCGACCGCCTCCGGGCTCCAAGACATAGGGCTGTTACTTCCTCCGAGAAGGGCCTGAACTCGCTAAACACCCGTGTGTACAACTACTCCATAGCTAGGACCTTGCCTTTCCATACTTACCCCCCATTCTACTGTCAGACTTAGAACCACGACACTATTCGCTCGCCCCTAGAGCCTCGTGGATCCGCAGCCCTCCAGCATGAAGAACTAGCGAAGAACGAGAAGAAAGATACAAGGGAGAGACAAAAAGTAGATGAACACGAAAAAGTAGTAGATTGATTTCTTCGATTGTGTGTTCTTCAATCGGCCGTCACCCCCAACATATATAAGAGGCGGCTGGATTTCCCGTACAAGTAAAGGATTCATCTAGGCTTTCCTTACATATCAATTCACGTCCTAGAGTCCTAGTTCTATTCCAACTCGGATTCAGTCTGAATCTGGCCCAATTTCTGTCTTCCTCCTTGCGCGGGCCGTCGAGCTCGCATATTATCTCCAATCAATACGGACCAAATATCAAACTTGTGCGCCTCGACGAGGCGAACAACTCTTATGTTGATCACTTTTTCAAATAAGGCCATCTTGAATACTTTTTGAGGTCATCTTTACCTTCCAGTCGGACTCGGTCTCGCAGCAGACTGGATTATCCGAGTCTCCTAGTGAATCTGCATGCCATATACTATCTCTGATGATGATGACTCCAAAACCATAGTTCACCGTTTTGATGATACGCACAACTTCCGTATTGAACACTTCTCCATCCGAGGTCATCTTGATAAACTTTCGGGCACATGTTCAGTTTCACTCGGATTCGAGCTCATCCATTCGGATATTAGAGTCTTTCACTCGGATCGTCCGACTGGACTTTTTCACTCGGATGTTAGAATCTTTCACTCGGAAGATAATCTTTCACTCGGATGACTATATTTTCACTTGGAAGACAATCTTTCACTCGATCGGCAAGTTTTCGTTCCGATGATAATCTTTTCACTCGGAATATTTTTACCTGGAGGACAATGTCATTCGGATGACTATATTTTTACTCGGATAATAATAATAAGTTCACCTGGTAAATTTCCACTCGACCGGTAAGTTTCCACTCGGATGGTAAGCTTTTTCACTCGGATTTCCCGACTGAAAACACAGTCTGATCTTGATTTGTCCCTCCAGGTCTCATATGACCTTGGATTGAGATGAAGTATATATGGAAATCGATCGGCTCGACGAGACGAAACTTTTTCATGTTAAAGCTTTTTCGATTCAAGGCCTTATTGAGGGCCGACTTGCTCACGCATTGCATCAGACACTCATCAACATGTGTCTGGTGTCGAGCGTAATATTTTGGTCTCTAACCGCTCTAGACCGTTTTGGCTGTAACTTTTGCATACGAACTCGGATTGAGATGATTTATATATGAATATCAATCGTCTCAACGAGACAAAGACAATTCCTTTAGAGTGCTACTTCATCTGAGCTCATATTGAAGGCGTAATCGGCGGAAAAGCACTCAGAACACTAAATTTTGTCGCTCGGAGTACAGTTTCGGCCACTTAGATGAGGTCGAATGGCGATAGCCTAGACATCAAAGTTGTTCCACTCGGCGACGTGAAACTTTCTCATGCTGAAAACCCTTTCACTTGAAGCCATCTCATTTCCTTTTATGCCGTGGCAAAATCTGGTGTCAACACGTGTATCATTTGAAGGCCGACCCACTTGACCCATTGGCCTCGACTTTTTGGGTCGGGTCAGTGATCCAACGGGCCGACCCGGCCCATTCCCATCTTGACCTAGAGTTGGCGGTGTCCAATTATTCTTATAGACATGCTCCTCATCTCTACTACTTATAGCTATAGCGATAGAGTTAGTGACGAATGCTCGCGCATCTCGACAAAACAAACATAAACAAGTATGCCTTCATCAATTTCACAATGAAGCTATATAAGTATCCCATAAATAAGAGTTGGCGAGGCGTAATTTATCCTCATAACTCGCCATTCCTCGGCTCACTGAAAAAATCGCAAATTAACCAGCCAAAACAAAATGAAGCTGCCACGCAAACTATACATCACAGTTTATTTTCACAAATGACCCTACTACCAAAATTAGAAAATGAATCCCTCAAAGGACAATGGAAAACGATGGGAAGCACAATTGGCAGGTTATATGGAGCTTACTAAAACAGCCGAGCCCACTAGGCCACTAATCTCCATTGTCAAGCGTACTAAACCCACTTTCTCCGGATCGGGGCTTAACAGGACAGATAAATTATACAGGTCCGGGCGACCCGGCCCGTGTCAGGATCGCAATCTCCGCAGTTAAAGCCCCAGCCAGTGCCACTCCATCTCCAGTCCAGTCCAGTCCAGTCCACACACCCCCATCGCGCGGCTGTACGCACTGCACACGCGCAGCCCGGCGCTCCCCGCGTGCTGCTGTCGCCTCGCCTGTCGGTGCCCCTCCTCTTCTTCTCCGCTCGCCGCCGGCCGCCGCAATGGTGGACCCGCGGCAGGTGCTGGCGGGGTTCCTCACCCTCTCCATGTTCGTCATGCTCGGCAACATGATCAAGCACGACCACTTCACCTCCGTCTCCGAGGTAGCCGAGATCTCCCGCCTCCCCCTCCCCACTCCCTAGCTCTCGTTTCCCCGCCCGCTTCCGGTCTGCATTACCGGGGTGTTCTTTTCTGGAAGGAAATTTGCAGCGGGTGTTTGGGGGTGCTGCTGTTGTTCTCCTGGTTCCTGATTTTGGTTGCCATTCACTTGATTCTGCATCGTTTGGTTGGACTATGGAGCGCTTAGATGCTACGGATAATTTTACCTCTGTGGGTTTGACCCATCTGTGCAGTATTGTGCTTAGGATTGCGAATTTTTCATTTTCTCGTACCAGTTCTTGCCAAAAATCTCAACGGATTTGCTGTCCGGTCACATGAAAAACTCAGATAAAAGTTCAGTTAATGTTTCTTTCAGTTCACTGTGCAATGGATGGCTCCAAATCTGAAGTGATTTGTGGATCTAAGCTAGGAAAGGCATCTCGACTCTCGAGATTTGTGTGTCAGACTGTCACGTGACCTTGACTTTGAGGGCTTAGCTAGGGTTTAATAATCCAATCCTAGTTTTCAGCACGTTGCACCAAGCTTTTTTTTTTTTTGAAACGAGGCAAAAGACTTGCCATTTTCATTGATTAAGAAGAAGAGAATTGCCTGGTTAATTGACGGGAAACTGGGCTAAAACCGATACAACACAACCCACATGACATGGGCACCACCGGCCAACCTGGCCACCGACATGGAATAGAAGCCACGACGGCACATGCCAACGGAAGGCCACACTCGCAAGCAACCGACAGCTCCGACATTGATGACAAGCAACACAAGGGAAATATGCAGGACTTGCGCCGACCGTGCCCCAAAGAGCACCTCGGACACGCCGGGAAGAACCGACTACCGAAGACCACGCCGCGACCCAAGCTCCTCTCGACGCCAACACCGTTGCCAAACAGAAACCAGCGCCCCGCCTCAGCAAACCACGCGGCGAAGATGCCGCCATTGACGGCGAAGATGCCATCATCCTCCAGTCTCTCAGTCGTCGCCGGCTCCGAGACGATGCCCCCAACGAGGAGAAAGACGCGAAGACGCCTCCATCGCCCGATCCAGCGGATCTGAGGTTTCCCTCTGGAGCCCAAGCCATGGGGAGAAGGGGCACCTCCACGACGACGCTTCCAAGAAAGATCGCGGCACCCGCAGAAAGAATCAGGAACTTGGTTTCTGTGGTGATGAATAGATTGTACTCCTGCGAGCTTTTCCTAGAAAAAGCACAGTTTGTGGTCAAAACAAACCATCAATTGTAAAGATAAAAATGCAAAAGGGGAGACAAAGCAAAGACTTCAATTTCTTTATACAGAAATAATCTCACTTTAGAGTATGAGCTAGACAGTGAGGGTTGTCCATGTCATGAATCACTATCACTCCTCCAGCTTATACTCTCCCTGTCTCCCAGTACTTGGCTTGTTCAGATGCTCTGCCGACAACATATCAACTGCTGTTTTTAACTGATGGAGAAAAAAATGCTGCTTTTAACTGATGTGGCCATGCTATAACTGCTCTCAAACTGAACATCCAACAGCTGGCCGTGGAGGCAACAGGCGTGGAGTTAAATGCGATGAAGATCGTAGACAATACTGAAATAACCAAGGCTGGACTGGAGCTCCAAACGGAGGCTACTGAGGAGATTAAGCCCTGCTGGACCAAACCAAGCCCAAGTAACAATATTATGTGTTTAAGAAGTTTTATGTCACATCCATAACTATTACCGATTAATCTGGTTACTCATACTTGTGATTTTCTGCAGAGGATGATCAGTCTAACGGTTTTGTTACCTTGTCATTGACTATTGGCCCCGAATACCATGCATCACAGGTATGCCCGTAACTTGGAACTTGCCCTCATGAATGTAGTTGAGTAAACAGAAAATCAGCTTATGTTTGTGTGTTGGCCCTTTGGTTGCAGATCGCTGATGCTGTAGTGATTGCAAGGTATCTGGGAGCTACACTTGTACTTCCAGAAATCAGAGGAAATGAATTAGGAAAGAGTCGGTATGTTTCTAGAGAAACGATGCAATTTTAATCTGTTCCATAAGATATGGCTTCCTGCAGACACCTATTGGTGAAAACATGTGTTTCACCACATGTGCATCTAGAGAATTTTCTTGTTCACTACATGAGCACCTTGATTTATTTCCCACAAATGAACATCAACGCTGTCTTAAGATGACTCTGGTGACTCTATTTGTCAATGAGTGGTTAGTTCTATTTGAATACTGAACTGTGTACTTAGTATGGATAAACAATGAAAAGAAGTTTCTTGTCATATCTCTACTGTTCTGCCGAAATAAATTTACATTCGGTTCTGCAACTCAAAATAATGATTGATACTTTGGGGTGGCATCTCAATTCTGAACTAATGATATAAATTTCATGAACAGAAAATTCCAAGACATGTACGATGTGGAAAAATTCAAGATGAACTTGGATGGTGTTGTCAAAGTAGTAGATAAACTTCCTGCTGAATGGACCACTAAGAAGCCAGCCGTTATTAGAGTACCAAACCGTGTGACAGAGGACTTCATCCTGGACACCATTCAGCCTGCCTTCCAAAAGAACAGTTACCTACGACTCGCAATTATTTTCTCTTCAGTAAGTTTGAAACCGAAAGGGACGAATAACAAAGACTTGGATTCGACTGCTTGCCATGCAATGTTCACTGGGCTCAAACTGAACGCCGAATATTCAGAAGTGGCTGAACAGATGCTGGGCAGGCTTAAAGAGCTCAGCAAGAAATCGGATGGCAGGGTGTTGGCGGTTGATATGCGGACCGACTTGCTAGAGAAGAAGACTTGTAAAACAAGTGCTGGTGCGAGAAGGAAAGGCTGTTATAATCCTCAGGAGGTTCTGAATTTCCTGAAGAAGGTCGGCTTCTCTGCTAACACAACCATCTACTTGACAGAGACATGGTGGCACAAAGGCCTGAATAATCTGAAGAGGGCATTTCCACACACTTATACCAAGGCAAGCAACTCATCTAGTACCATTTAATTAGTGTGGATCATATTCTGTTTTCTCCTGGCCCATTTCACCTGTTGCAATGATATATTTGGAACACTCAGAAAATTCAAGAGGTCCACTCAGTTTGTTCTTGTAACTTGTAGTGCAGAACCATGTTCTCCAGGTAAAAAGGGTACATGGCAGGATTTTAACTTACAATCTGTCTTTGTGCAGGACGACATCATGCCAGCTGAGAAGAAAGGAGAATTCCTGAATTCTGGCGATTCAGACCTAGCAAGGGCCCTGGACCTCGAGATCTGCTCGCAGAGCGACGTGTTCGTCCCCGCCATCCCCGGCATGTTCTACGGAAATGTGGCCGGTAAGAGGATCGCGTCAGGCCTGACCCAGATCCTTGTCCCAGCTCCGGTGGTCGGCGGTTCGGCTCAGGCCTCAGACTTCGTCTCCACATACATCACCAAGAAGAGCCACTTCGCCTACTCATGCTACTGCTAGTGCTGCCGCCTAGATCGTTTGTTGTCAGTAATAAGAATGAACTGAAGTGAGCTGCTTGGCCATGCTTTGGGTAGATATGCAAGTGTGTTGTTGTTGCTGTTGTTGTATCACTAATTTAGGTTTTGTTGTGGGAAGCACAGTATCAGAATGTTGTCTGGGAACAAGCACCACAGGCACATGCATGATTACAGCGTGCTACAGAGTGGACCATGAGAGTCTGTCTCTAGGCATGGCATGCGAGAAGAGCGTGCTACAGAGTGCTACAGAGTGGACCATTAGAGTCTGTCTCTAAGGTACCAAGTTGTATGCTTAATCATCCTATATCAGCTCACCAGTTATGGCAGAGATGGCTCTAAAGTTTTTGTTCTCAATGGAAGATGTGATTTCTGTCTAATAGCTGTGGCAAGTTTCTCTACTTCATGACACTGGTCATTATCACTCTTTGCATGCAGTTTCTCTACTTAAATCAAGAAGCAACAGATCACAAGAAAAACTAACCCCGTACAGTACTACTTATTCTGAGTGATATCTACCAGTGCACAAGCTTCCTGCCATTCCTTCCCCGAAAAAAAGCTCCCCTCTCATTCCTTATGGACGCATCTGCACCCAGTTCTACAGGGACTGCTCTTTGCCCCTCTCTGAAGCTCCGGTTGAGATGAAGCCTTGAATTTTGGGCCCGTTTGCAGCTTCTCCAGAAGTTGCTCCTAGTCCTCGGGCTAAGCCTCAGCTCTTGCCGCCCTGCTCTTCATCTGCAGCACACGATGGAATGCATGCAGGGGCTAAGTCACGATGCAGCACACGATGGAATGCATGCAGGGGCTAAGTCACGATGAGCTCGTTGGGTGAAAACAAAAGTAAACACAAGGATCAGCAGCTGTGTATGCAGGGAAATTACCGCGGCGGCGTGGCCTTCTCCAGGCACAACAATGCTTCAAGTAATCCTGGAAAGGTCTGGCAGGAACAGGAATGGACTTGCCAACATACGCGAGAGGCCAGCTGGATTGAAAAAACAGACAGATAGATGGTAATGTGGCCATTGGAAGGAAGAAATTATAGAGTAGACAAAAGTGTTGTGTCTCTCCAATGGAGTTCTCCTGTGTATACCTTACTGCACCAATGGCAACTGATAGCAGCCATAGCTTCCAAACGAGCCTAACAGTCCCAAAGAACTTTCCGAGAAATTCAATTATCAAGATCTGCAAGATGGGATGATGCTCAGAAACTCAGTTTTTAAGATCTGCAAGATGAGATGATGATCCTACTTGTGCCTTGTGAAAACACGTATGCATTCATATAAGTGTCATGTTACTGCATTGTTACCTGAAGAATGGTAGTTATACCCACTATACCCATGAAAAGGCGGTTGCTCGTGACTCCTCTCAAGACATTCTTCTCCTCAGGCTTGCGAGCATTGAACTCATTGAAGATCTGACATGAATGGCACATGAGGCATAAGAAAAGAATTCTGTGATTTTTACATATATATGACATATCCAATAGCAAAATTGGTATGCGGCGAGGGTGTGCTGAAGGAATCAATGATAGCTTAGGAAGAGACACCAAATTATAGTTTCAATAAAATATTAAATCGATGGATGTTGGAAGAAAAATCCTCCTGTGATCTTACTTGGCAAAAGACAAATGCATTGAAGACAAAGGTGTTCGTAATTTTGTCAGCGTGCTCTCGACTTTCATTATGCAACTGGAAAATCCTTTTGCCATCAAAATTGAAGACGAGAAGAACTGCTATCTGGTAAAGAGCCTGCAACAAATCCATATAGAGATGAAGAAAATCTGATTCAACAGGTTCCTATTTGCATGCGTGCAAAAATACAGGTGAGTTACACAACTAGAGACCTGGATAAACAGGTTTCTCCACATGATATTTGTAACAAGAGGTTCCCTGCAGAAGTGAAATAAGAAGTGTATCATAATGGTTTTTCGACAAAGTACATAACAGGGAATGGTCAATAATTTGTACTCCCTCTGTCCGAAAATACTTGTCATCAAAATGGATAAAAAAAGATGTATCTAGAACTAAAATACATCTAGATACATTCTCTTTTATCCATTTTGATGACAAGTATTTCCGGACGGAGGGAGTAGGACGGTGTATCATACCTTCTGCCAACAGGATGTCTCTTCATTAGGTTGTCTGTTGGTGGTTCAGTTGCTAATGCAAGGGCTCCCAGTGTGTCCATGATCAGGTTCACCCAAAGAAGCTGCCAAGTGAAAAATTATGTGGTTCTAAACAAATAAACAGGGCATTTCTTCAGACTAAGATAAGATTTCTGCAGCATGATCTGTAATATCTTAGCAGTTTGCCATATTTATTCATAAGATTTAGTAGTCTGCCACAAAGATATTACATATTTATGATTGTTTCTTTCAGTATTTGTGATGTGCATGCCAGCTAAATATCTGAAGCAAATAAGAACGCACATAAACAGGCAATAATAAATGAGACCACAACTATGGGACACAAATCAAGAAAAGGGTCCAACCTCAACTGCATTCAGAGGAACAGCACCAGAGGACACAGCAGCTACCACATTTATTACCAGGGCAGCGACATTAACAGTCAGCTGGAACTGGATGAATTTCTGAATATTTGCATAGACAGACCGCCCCCAACGAACAACCTAACACAAGAAAGGTATGTTAAGATTTGTGCTCTACATATAAGTTTGAAATGAGTGGTCGCTAGACCACAGCTATGGTGCACGATGCACACAAGGTACTGCGCATGCACGTCTGTCACAAAATATCTCTGGAAATATATATTTGCACATGGAGAAACTATGCTGGTATGTGCATGGGATAACTAAAAGCACAATGACAGGCTAACATGCTGATGTTATGCTTATTTATAAAAAATAGACGTTATGCTTTGATGTTGGAGAAGATAACCTTGACAACGGATGTGAAGTCATCATCCAAGATTATGATGTCCGAGCTTTCTTTAGCAACTTCTGTTCCCGAGATGCCCATTGAAAGACCGATATCAGCCTAGACGACAAAAAGAATATAGGATTACAAGATGATTCTAGGTTGACACTCCAATACATAATGACATAGTTGCAGACAGACCTCATGCAATGCTGGGGCGTCGTTGGTGCCATCACCGGTTACAGCTACTACATGGCCTTTTCTTTTCAAAGCTTGTACAAGCAAAAGCTTGTCGTTTGGAGAAGACCGTCCCATTACCTGAAGTAAAAGTAGATATGTTAACTGAGACCACTTAGAAAACAAATTCATAAACTTGGAAAGATATTTTATATCAGGAAATTACAAAGTATTCTGTATCATAGAAAATCTTTTCTTATTTATAGTAAGTGATATGCTGCTTGTGGTTTTGAAAGCTCCAACCATGGGACAGATGATGAAGGGATAGAGAGAGGTGGGTTACTGTAATCTTGACAGCAACTTCTTCTCGTGCAGTTTCAGACATTTCACGGAACACCTTCCCCTCTATTATTATTGTCTCTGAAGCAACATCTTTTGAATTTAGTATTCCACATTCGAAAGCAATGGCCTTAGCTGTTTCAACATTATCTCCTGTGACCATCCGTACCTAAAACAAATATACTTTCTGAGTACAATGATGCCTTTAATCAAACGTGAGAAGCCAATGTGTTATCTTAAAACACAAAAACAAATTCAAGCTTAATATTACAAGTTCTACCCATCTGATCACTGCAATACATAGCTGAGACAAGTCAACAACAATGATCCAAGGATATCTTCTTTTTTACCATCTTATTGTTTTAGATGAATCCCTGGAAACAGCCTCTTACAGAAATGTAGGGAAAGGCTGCGTACTATAGACCCAAAGTGGTCGGACCCTTCCCTGGACCCTGCGCAAGCGGGAGCTACATGCACCAGGTTGCCCTTTTTATTGTTTTAGATGAATCGAACAACAAAACCGGCACTAAGTTGGATTTGCTCAGCACTAATATCCACACTTCCATCACATTATTTGATCAACTAACAGACATCAGGCATGAAAAATTACTGTCCTACCATTGGTATGGAAGCAGTACCAAGGATTTTGAATCAAATGGAGAAGGTACAGGCAAATATTTGTGAAAATGGCCACATGAAGGAACTATTGGAAATTCGGAAGTATAGTGCTTCCATTGGTACCTAAGGTGGCCTGTTTTGTCAAATTCACATCGTGAAGCATTTTGACCTTGCCTCATATGACATATTCTTGAAAAAATGCAAAAAATGGAAATGAAGCATCATAAACATTTCAAAAGCGAACCGCCTTGATCCTAATCTCCTATTATAAACTCAATCAGTTCAAAATCCCAGGGAAAGAATTTGAAATAGAAATAGAAGGAAAGAAAATAAGAGCAAAGAATAATAAAACAAAGATGATAATAACCTTCACACCAGCAGCACTGCATAATTGTACAGCATCCCTTACTCCTGGGCGACAAGGATCCTATACATCGAAAAAGAATGTATAGGGTGAATAGCTGCATGGAATCATCAGGAGATAACAGTTACTCCCTCTGTACCAAAATACTTGTTGTTGGGGGAACTTGTACTAGTTTTGCCCAACTACAAGTATTTTGGTACAGAGGGAGTATATGGCAAAACTGAAGAGAGAAAAGTTATGCCTAAACAGATTCGAACATAAAGAATTCTGAAAGAGACCAGGCATTTTAACAATGATGGGAAACATGAGGAACAAGTGATGTGAATAAAACTTATGAACTAGCATGGCCAAGTATCATCCGAAAACTATAGTTGGTGAAGGATCACTTCATGTGCTTGCCAATCATAGTGGGCTCCACTCATCTAATCCCTTCTTTGTTCCATGATTCTCCATTATCCCAGTGCTACTCTCCCAGTATCATCATCATGACTAACTATTTTACAGAAACCTCCAAACAATACACATTTGGTTCAGTTTCTCCATCTCTTAATAATCTTTAGTATCTCATTACATAAAACTTGTCATTGTGGTTTTGAAGAATCAAACTACTAGCAAGACAAAGATGGGCTATTCTGTCCTTGTATTATTTTTCGCTGATATGGTATCATGGCATGGACTGCTAAAATTAGCCATAAATGACAGACAGAAAGAGTAGATACCATGCACAGCTATTCAAATGCTAGTAGAAGCATAAAGTAAATACCATCTCACAAGACACACCTTTATCCCGACCATTCCAAGAAGAGTCAGATTATCCTCAGGCAACTGCCACTTATCGAGATCCTCTCTAGGAACCATTGTGAGCTCGCAGGTGCAATATGCAAAAGCAATACAGCGCAGTGAACTCATTGCCATATCGTCAATGGATCTCTTCACTTCGTTATACTGTAAAAGTACTAACAACTTAAAAAAACTTCAGAAGTGAAGCCCCAATTAATTTGGGTTGGTATTTACCTTGTCAAAACTCATTGGATGAACTGAACCATCAATAGAAAGCCAGCTTTTGCAAGATGCTAATACTAGCTCAGCAGCACCTTTCCAGTGGATGTGTACATAAGCATCTGACTGCACTTCCAAAACCAAATAGCACTGAGGTAACACATACTAAAATGAACTAGGAAATATTTTATTACAACATAAATAGTATGATCAAGATTCAAGTCAAAGCACTCATTTGCAACATGTATTCATGTACAACATAAATGAACTAAACAAGGCAAAGAGAAAATGCAAAGCAGCACAAATGTTGTGTTGACAGGATCAGACAAAAGTTATACAACTTATGCAGCAAGTGTGTGAGAACTATTTTTCTGAAAGATGGTAAAGCGCACAAAGAAACTACAAGATGCAAAACCAATGAAAAAAGTCAGATATGTAGCAAGCCACATACTTAGCACTAAAACATAGAAGGAAAGTCAATAATGTAGATTAAAAAGGACTATTTCTTATTTAACATTACATGATTTCCTTCAAAATATTAAGTATCATGAAAATGTGCTTACCACCTGCACTGCAACGCCACCACATTTCTTCACTGAGTTAAATGGGAGAACACGGAGAACTGAAGATTTTGACCTCACATCGTTGAAATTCATCCCAATCTATGCAGTTAAATTGTCAATGATGGATAAAAAAGATTTTCAATTTAATGGAACAAACTTGAAAGAAGTAATGGTGAACAAAAGAGCATATATGAAGCACCTTAAGACCCCAAGAAAGAATTGCTTTTTCAGTTGGTGAGCCAGCAACTTCAGCAGCTCCTCCATCCTATAGACAGGAAAACATATTAAAATGGATGACATCCTTTGGTATGACATGTGAACTTCAATGGAAAAAAGTACAAGGAAAAACCTACGGAAAGAGAAATGTACCATACTGTACCTCTGGTGAAAACACGGCACCTGCTGTGTTTTGTGCAATTCCTTCAACAAGTAGAGATGCCACACTGCTAGAAATCATCCCAGTATTATGACAAGGATTCAACTTCGTCCCACTCAAATATGCTTCCACAACTGTCATCTAGACGACCAATTAGAAATAATAATAAGATACAGAAGCACTACACAAACTGAAGACATTACTGATTCTATGCAGTGCAGCAGTGGAGTACATATAGCATTCATTTTTTGTGAGGAGTGCCTATTGACTTTACAAACCTTATTCAAGGTAAGAGTTCCAGTCTTGTCACTGCAAATCGTGGTCGCTGACCCCATTGTTTCACAAGATGAAAGTCGTCTCACCTGTATGCCAAACCAAAAACACAGATCATATACTGGAGTCAAGGTTTTTCTTTATAAATTTCTTTGTATGTATTACCAGAGCCTTGTCTCGCATCATCTTTCGCATTGAATATGCAAGGCTGAAAGAAAACTACACCAGTTTAATGCACCTATCATCTCTAAGGAATTTGTATAAAAAAGGTAAAAGATCCGTACGTCAATGTTACTGCTAAAGGGAGTCCTTCAGGCACAGCAACAACCACAATAGTTACCTACAGTGACAAATGCAGTAGAATCAGCTCGCTTGGAAAGAATTGATGCTCTTCATCATCATAGTAATTAAGCAAGAAAACTTGGTTAGGATTACATACGGCAATTGTAAAAATACTGATTGCCCCCATAAATCCCTGTTTTGCACCAGTAGTCCCAGCCACAAATGCAGTAGTTCCATCTGGATTATTGCTATGCCCGGTAAAATATCTGCATTTTAGATGGAAGGTGACCATGAAAAGCATATCCACAAAATGTAGAATATTTACTTAAAGTGCACCATAACAATGGATGAATGTACCAGAAAACCACCTTATCCAAAGTACGACAAGGACAACACCAGCAACCGATAAACCCACGATACCAATTAAAGTAGCGACACCATTCAAGCGCGCCTACTCCACAGTTTGAACAAGTGGGAACACAGCCATAAAATATGAACAAAAAGGTCAATATAAGTTGACATTATTCTCTGTGTGGTACATACCATGAGAAATTAATTAACTTGTCGTAAAAAACGAACATAGAAATTAACCTGCAACGGGGTTTCTTCACCAATATCTTCTGAAAGGTTGGCCATCAACATACCCCATTCAGTATTAGTACCCACACCTGTTACCTATATGTTTATGGAATGAATGAGATGCTAACAAACTATAGAAAATAAAACCGGTAGCCACACAATTGTGTAATACGAAAGCACAAGCTGAACACTTCATGTACTTGGAAGGCTCAACCAAGTGATACTCACCAACATAGAGCCATAGCCATCTGCGACCTTGCAACCGGACATCAACATAGGTGCATTCTGGTCCTTATGAACCTGACAGTACAACATACTTGAACATTTAGGAAGGCAGATTTCAGAAAACAATAATTATTGTCCTTTTCCTTTTATCAACACTTACAATTTTGGACTCTCCCGTCATAGTTGATTCATCTATTGCAAGAGAATGACCAGATATCAGGACACCATCTGCAGGGACCTGAAGGTCAAATAATGCATGTAATCACGTCAATCTGAGAAAAGTAGCTCAAATGTAGACAAAAGGTGGAATATGTGATAAATGCATTACTTGATCACCAATTTTGAGGGGAACAACATCGCCAACCACAAGGTCAAATATTGAAGCTCCTACTCTCTTACCACCTCTGATAACCTAATTATTGGTCACGATAAATCATGCACTGCCAATGAGTCACAGTCCCAAACAAAAAAAGTACGCTCCAAAATTATCGGGATGAACATACTCACCTCAACCTGTATATTTTGTTTCTCCTCGTTCAGATGTTGAAACTGAAGAGATTGTCTATAATCACTGGTTGCTAAAATGGTTGTGAAGAAATAAATATCAGAGCACAAGTATTTCCAGTACAGCAACATGTATGCAATTACTCACGCCATATATAATATCAGAGCACGATTATTTCCAGTACAGCAACATGTTTTCCCCTAATATTTTAAGGTTTTCTATGAACTGGTTTGTGCATTACAATCATTACATGTCAGAGCAAAAGGTTCTGAGTTTGACAGCCAGCAGCTCATTTTACTTCATTCTTAAAAGAAAGGTACTGCTGTGTGAAAATACCGAGGATGACTCACAACCCTGACACCATTTGAGCAGATGCATTGTTCGAGAAATTTTTCACAGATGCATCCTGCCTACATGTGAATCCCAATAGCACTACAACACATCCAGTCTACAATGTAGGCCTGAATGATCCCCGATGTGAGGGAGAGTGTTGATATATCAGTATAACTGTCACTTCCCTTGACAACTTAAGGTTTTGTATGAGCTGATTACTGCACAAAACTCAGTAACAATAGGAGAGAAGCGAATAAAAATAAAACATACTGTTATTACCTGTAACAAATATCACAAGAAAAACAGCAAAGAATATGCTTCCACCATCATACCATCCATCTTTTACACCCTAAATAAAGCGTCAACGGTGAAACCAAAATAGGAATAACTGAATAAGTATTATGAAATTGAACCATTCTTACAGTGTAAAGACAAGACAAAATGAATACATGAACAAAGGAGCCAAGGTAAATCATAATGTCATTAAGTACCTCTGTTGCCATGCCCAATGATAATGATATAGCAGCAGCTACCATCAGAATCACAAGAGTTAAATCCTGACAAGCTTCAAATACAAAGCGCTGCAAATAATAATTTGCTAGATATTAAACTTGATGATATACGGATTTAAGGCTCAGAAGTTCCATAAGGAAGAGTAAACTTCACATGGGGCACATATGCTCTAAGTTCTGACGCTGCAAAAGTATATTTGTTTCCACAATCACTACATATACATTCAGCTTTAATAAATTTATACTTGTCATAGAAAAATATTTTCAAGTCATGAAATACTTTTCGTTTACCCCTACAGCCCACGAGAGAACAAGAACAATGGACAATAAGACAAGGCACATCTTATAATTTCCTTTGTATTCAATCAGGGTTTGAATTACCATATGACTTTGTTGTGACGCAGGCTCCCCTCCCCTCCCCTCCCGCGACGCTCCCGCGGGCGTCCGGGGGGCAACCCTAGCGCCGCCGCCGCCACCCTCCCCTTCTCTCTCTCCTCCCTCGCCGCCGCCAAGGGGCACGAGCGGGCGAAGCCCGGTTGTCGCCGGCGGCGGCGGGGCCATCTCGTCTCCTTGCGCGGGGGGTGCGGCGCGGGCCGGATCTCGCCGGTGGGGATGTTGCGCTCGTGCCGGGCGTAGCGGTGCGGCGGCGCTCTGGAGTAGGCCAGCGACGGCGGCGTGGCATCGGGCGACAGGCGGCATGGTGGTGGTGCAGGCCGACGGGTGGTGGCGGCGGCGGCTGCTTCGCAGCAGCGCCTCGGCGCCTCGTCTGGCGCTGCGGGTCACGGGCGACCGGGTCGCGGGCGGCCCTTCTCGCCGTGGATCTCAGGTGGCGGGGCGGCGCGGCAGCGGTGGAGGTGGGCGGCCCTTGTCCAGCCGGGCCCCTGCGGCTGGACGGCGGCGCTCGGCGCGGGAAGGCCTCCCCGGTGGCCTCTCATGGATGCAGCTCGGCGGTTCCGTGCGCCCTCCTCCTCGGCAGCGGGCGGTGGCCGGCGCTCTCTTGCGGATCTGGGCATTCGGCCTCGGGGGCTCCTCCTCCTCCCCCTTCCCCCGGCCATCTGGGCTCGGTTCCCCTTGAGGCTGTGGTCGCCGGCGGTTCTGAGGTGGTTGGGCTCATGGATCTTGTCCAAGACGTGACCTTTGGGGCTTCTCGAGGTGGTCCGGTGGCGGGGCGGCGGCCCTGGCGGTGGGAGTCGCGTCGGTCGTAGGCGGACTGCGCGACTCGGATGCGGGCGTGCAACCACGGCCGCTTGGGTGGCATGGTTGCAGGTGGTTAGCCGACCGGGGATGCAGCGGAAGGGTGGAGCACCGGGGTTCATCACTTACCTGTCCGTACACGGGTCGACGGTGGCGGCGTCTGCGGATGTCGTGTTCCTCCCTGTAGGCTCCGTCGTGGTGCTCTCACTCCTCCCGTCGTGTTCCGGGTGAAAACCTGATCTTTGGATCGGACGATGGCGACGGTCCGTGGTCGTGCCCTTCTTGGAGGCATCGTCTTGGAACCCTCGGTCCGGCGTGGTCCGTTGCACTTCTTCCCGGACGATCTCTCTTCTTGTGGTAGTCATTGAAGTTGTGTGTCGGTGCCCGGCATTTTTGTTTCTTGCCTTGGGTTGTGTGGCGTGCGTTTGTATCGGTTACTTGGATGTAAGTGTTGGTGCTTTATTTATAAAGCGGGGGGAAACCCTTTTTCGGTATAAGACAAGGCACACCGGAAAAAGTTACTGCCATAGCGTAAGGAACTGCGTACCCATATGCTTTTTCTTTTCTTGCGCGGATAGGTGTTTGCCCCGAAAATGTCTCTTCTCTGCAACAGCTCGTCCTCATTTGAGCTAACTCCTCTGTCTAAATTACTCTTTAGTAAATCTGAAAGCCCACTGACCTGCGAGGACATGCCATTGGACATATATCAGTAAGAAGTAAAAAAGGGTGCCAATCCAGGTGAAATTCATTTGGACCTACCCCTCCAACCTCCTGAAGCATAATTGCATCATGGTCTCTGTTCAACATTACAAGCTTTTCCAGATCAATTGGAAATGTCTGAGAGAGTGACTCAAATTTTGCACCATTGTAAGATTCTGTTTGATCAAACAGAACTATATCAACTATAATTTAGACAATATCAAACTAAAAACAAGATAAAGATCCATCTAACATGAATAACTGGCTTAAGCTTTAATGAAGTGAGATGTTATAAGGTATCACGTGTCTTGACTAAGCACAGACACTGCACAAAAACAAATAGTACTGTATAGGTGGCCAAATAATAAGAAATAGGTGGAAGAAGAAGGAAGCTGAAGGTTGCTAAGATGGGTGACCATAGCATATTTTCAGTTCAAATGTGGAAAATTATCATCACATAACAATGGCCATTAAATGGATCAAAGAATTGTGTGGCTGTGTCCAACATAGTAACAGTGTTTACATGTAAATATGTTCCTTCATGGCGACGCATCAACATTTTGTTAGGAAATGTGTGGGATCATCCAACCATTTAGCGACTCGTGGGAAACTGGAGAATGTACCTTGCAGCACCTTTTGACCAGCCTTTTTGAAAAGGAATACTGCCTGAAGAATCCAAATATAGAATGAGCAAACGTTATACGTCAATGAGAAGCATCATGTGTCAACTGGCAGACGCCACATCACTTACCCGTATAACTTGTGCATGAGCTCGTATAACTCTTCTCAAGTTTTCTCTCTCTTCATCCCTCGCGAGATCTAGAGTATATCTAAAACGGCGTGAAGCGTTGAGCACAAGAGCAATTTGCTGAAATGAAGGGAGAAAAGGCATGCTGTAAGTAATAATATAAGATGAAACATGAAGCAAAAAATACCACATTCCTGTACATCACACTTAATGTTTTTCTTGAGAATTTCCATTGGTGATGGTGATATGGAACATCAAAGCCCCTACAGTTTGAAATTTATTCCAGTACGTACTATCTAAAGAAAAATATAGCCTAACAAACTTTCCAGATTCTGATGTATCTAGATTGGGGAATAGCATCCTTCTACTACTTTATAGTACAAGTCTGGCAGTATGCTTCACAATGATCAATGGTGTGGCTTAACAGCATTATAACTCTGAGGCAGATTTTATAAGATATCGAAACTGAACTGCAACAATTACACTGGACAGTCCAATTTAGGAATATAGGGGGCAGAATATGCAGACACGACAGAGATGTATGAAGTAGCTGATGCAACATCCTGGTGCACATGAACCAACAAACATTCACCCACAGAGTTTCTCAGCACATAAGTCATTGCTCGTAAATTCAACTACTCCCTCCGTCCCATAATATAAGAACGTTTTTCAAGCTCTTGAAAAACATTCTTATATTATGGGACGGAGGGAGTACTTTTAAAAAAAATCGATTAATCCAACCCTCCACCATTATCAGGCATTCATCCATCAGAAGCTGAGAGCTGCTTGATGCAGTGGTGACGAACGACATTAATGGTGAAGATGGCATACGTACCCTCCACCGCCGCAGGCGATCGCGCGGGGCGTTCTTGCCGGGTATATCGAACGCGCAGATATCCTCTCCCTCCGCCTCCCGGTCCTCCTCGTCAACCGGCACGGCGACCTCCGGCGGCGGCGGCGACGCCATTCCGTGCCGCGGTCGGTCGCAGGAGAGACGACACCGAGCCGCCGGCCCGGCAGAAGATTGTGCCCTCCGATCGCCTCACCTCGGTTTTCGCGTGCGCCCCAACTGTGTGTTGTTGTTGTTGTTCAGTGACAGCAGCAGAGTGCGCGCGTTCGTGCGAGCGTATTTATCGGGGGACCCGTAGCTGTGGGAGCGAAGCTTCGTGGAAGGCGCCGCGCTTGACTGGCTTGTGGGATGGCGCTTGTCCTCGGGTACTCGGGTGTGTGGGGGTAGCAAATTTTGCGGCTGTCGCGATGACTGGCAGGTCAGGGGCAGGACGGGACGGCCCCACTTGTCACCGTGGCGCAAGGAAGAACAGAACGGGGGTGCGGCCGCGAGCCGTTAGGGTGGTTTGAAACGGAGGGCGGACCGGCCGTTGGATCAGACCAACGGCCGGCCAGATTTAACCTGCACAGATGCCAACGTTAAATAGTTGAAATTTTATGAATTACGCTTTTATTTGTTGACATGCTGAGTACATACATTTGTTGTTGTTTGGTAGCGGTGTATGTGCTGAGGCAAGTATTTGACAAAAAATTACCACGTTAGGGGTTGCCGTCTCACTGAACTATCACATTCAAAAAAATGACTGATAACTACCAAAAATTTCTAATTTTATGACTAAAAACTACCACTTTCTGAAAAATGGCCAGTTTAGACGATTTAAACACGTTTATGAAGAAGACGAGTGATGCTGACAGGTGGGCCCCACTTGTAATAACGGTCAACATATCGGTAAAAATAAACAGAGTTGACTTTGCCGTCATGTCAGCCCTGGCGGGTGGGTTCCGCATGTCATAAACGTGTTTAAATCGTCTAAAGTGACCATTTTTCAAAAGTGGTAGTTTTTAGGCACAAAATTAGAAAATTTTGGTAGTTATCAGTCATTTTTTTGAATGTGGTAGCTCAGTGGGACGGCAACCCCTAATGTGGTACTCCCTTTGTTCCCAGATATAAGCCTTTCTAGTGATTCCACTATTGACTATTTACGGATGTATATAGACATGTTTTAGAGTGTAGATTCACTCATTTTACTTCGTATGTAGTTAGTAGTGGAATTTCCAGAAAGACTTATATTTAGGAACAGAGGTAGTAGTTTTTTTTGTCAAATACTCATGCTGAGACGGTCATATGCATGCATAACTTCTTGTCCTAACGTCTTTTTTTTACTTCCTCTTTTTCTTCATGGGGCGGTAAGTTGTTTGTTATTTTAGTCCTTTTGTCTATTATTGCCAGTATGGTCCCTAGGTTCAAAATGTCAAGATGATGAGTTGCGCATTAACTTATTCGGCCCACGACGTCCCACATGCTCAAGAGCAGCATGACTACATAAATTCATGTTGCACTTACACCCAAGGACTAAAGTACATAAATTCAAGATGTAATCATGCATAATTCATGACTGCCAACCGGAGAATTGTCATTTTCATGAATTAAAAATCACTCGAGTGCCAACATAAATCATTTTGTGGTAGCTCCTTTCGAAGGGAGAAAAGAAAACACAACACAAAGGTTTTTAAATAGTACTTAGTATGCAGTAACGTTTAGTCCCTCCGTTTCTTTTTACTCCCCATATTAAATTTGTCTCAAGTCAAAATTTATAAACTTTGACCAAATTTATATTAAAATGTATCAAATAAATACGGTATGAAACTATTGAATCCAATGTGATATTTTTTTGGTATTGATAATGTTGATATTTTTTCTATAAACTTAGTCAAACTTGTAAAGTTTGCCTTAGGACAAAACTAATACACGAAGTAAATATGAAAGGGAGGGGGGGGGGGGGGGGGGGGACTATATGAAAGACTGTTCTGTACTCCCCCGTCTCTGAAAAGAATGTTTATAAATTTATCTAAAATCAAGCGGGTACAGTTTGACCAAGTTGTAGGAAAAGCTATCAAGAATTACCATACCTGTATTTTCTTATTGTATCGATTTAGTAATGTATAATTATTGATGAATTTTCCTAAAAAACTTGATCAAGCAATGCCTCAAGACAAAATTTACGAGACTTGTTTTCATAGACGGAGGGGGTACTCTTCACTCGCTCGTCCTTGCCTGGCTACAAAGCCGTAATGACAGGTATGCATGCTTGGCTGTACAAAAAAGAGTCCTATGCATGGATGCATGCTTGACGGCACAAGATGGTAAACATAGATCTCATCCAAAGCTGCAGCATCGCTTTGTAATCTTGCCCAAGGCATGGGGATAGATAATTGATTAGTGGAGTAGTACATCCGAAAGCATACCAACAAGATCCTAGAAATGTCAAGCTCGCAGTTTCCTAGAAGTTCCTCTGGGAAGACCCACCGAGCCTTGGCTGTGCATTTCTTCTAGCAGTAACCAAAGTCTTGGCTTACGTCTTGGCTGTGCATTTCTCCTTGTGGGTTCTTGCTGAACAAAAATGGAATGGCCTTCTTCGTGTCCAGTTGGTGGCTTGGAACGGTCCGTGCCACCATGCATATTCCAAGATGCCGTGGCTCTCCGGAGTTTCCGAAGGCCCCGCTGCAATTCCTGCCAAGTTATTAGCGCGTAGTTATCATGAAATTCCTGAGTTCCAAACGAAGAAGGCCTTGCACATGATTCATGAATCATTTCAGACTTCCTCTGAACTCAAGTCTCCCTCTCAGTCTCAGGGTGGGTGAGAGCTCCTACAATAATGCACAGTTGACTCGGGTCGTCTCTCATCCTGCAGGTCCTTGCATCAGCTGTCCTTGCCTGACCACAGCGTTTCCTGGAAACTCCCTTCCATGAACGATCATACAGAAAACAGGCAGGACCAAATCCCCAACCCAGAGACGAGCTCAACCAACGATAATGGGATGGCAGGAAAAAGACATAACAAGAGAGGTGGGCACGCCTTCCATGGTAATTCCCTCAACCAAACACAACAACAAGTTACATCGACTCGATTTCGAGCAACACAATGGCGCCATGCGTCCAGTTATCATCGACTCAACAACTTACAACGGCGCTGTCTCTGTCTCCAGCCACCAATTCAATCCTATCTACATACAACCCAATCACTATTGTACATGTACACACAACCTCTCAGGGAAGGGAAAGGAAACAAAAAAACTCTCCAGGTGGAAGACCTCCGAGGAGGATCCATGGTTCTATGATGGCGAATATCACCATTGTTGCGGCTCATTTTTGGTAGAGACCACAAAAAATGAAAGCATGAATCAGGCTCTGCGCCTTCTTCGTTTGTTCGGGGTCTCCACATATAATAACTGTTGAATTTGTATCTCCAGGTTTTGGATCATGTACTGTAATTTCAGCGCCGGATATCTGAAAGGTAGGCAATACTGTCAGCCCTGTGACCGGATGCTCCTTAAACGGGTTACATAGAGTTTACGGCTAGAGAGCCAGAGGCAGCCAAAGACTCAAAAGGACTGTTTCAAGTGAGTTTACAAGAGTTATATGCAAGTGATATGCATGGACTGTATTGTGATATGCACGGACTGTATTGTGGCATTAAGAGTTTAAGACAAGACGACGAGCCAACAAGGCCTTTATACGATGAGCACAAGGTAACATGGGACAAGTATCGTTTGATCTGATGTAGGTAAACAATAGAGAGGAGAGTGTAAGTACCTTCTTTATCTCAGCGAGGTCACTGTCATTGGTTCCACAAACAAAACCTATGTACTTGCAAGGAATAACAACTTCAGTTGTTGTAGTTGCTGGTGCAGCCACTTGGTTTTCACTGCTGATGATGTCAGAAAAATGGTGTTAATTTCTTCAAGAAAAGGATCACTCCTACAGATTCAGTTATCAATGGACTAGAACTTCCACATAGATTGTATACATGGTATTTTGGACAAAAAGATATCATCTGATGGTAAATTCTAGTTTCACAGCCAGAGTGTAATGATTAAAAAAGAATGGGAAAAGCTGAATCAAACACTTAGCATTGAACTCACCTTGCCCCTGGTCCCTTTCTGAAATCTACAGCTGGTACTATATCAGGCATGCTTCTTGGAGCGTCAGTTGCTGGTGCCTGCACATGATAAGGGACCTGATTCTTAGACATTCAACCACAGTGCCTAAATCAGCAATCTGATGTGCATACAAATGATATTGTTTTGAACAAAATCCAATGGCAGATCATCCTAAACTGCAACCTTTACTGGGAGTTACTTGACAGTGGAAGTTCTTAATAGAGACCTTTGTGCACAATATGCTACCAACAAGATGCTAAATTATTTATGCTTATGTCAAACAGCATTCTCCATGTACTAACCTCAGGAGCCCAGGTTCTTGGTGATGGCTGCTCAACAAAAGGACGAGGACCTCCTTGTTCACCACCATACGGGTAGGGCATCCTATCAGCACCCATGTGTTCCATTGGATGTGAAAGAGCTGGACCAGGTGGTCGATGATCTGCCACATCAAAAGGACCCATAGGAGGATTAGGTCTGAAAGGATGCATAGGATAGGGAGGCATGCCTCCACTGTGATGTGGTGGAGCTTCTTGTCTTGATTGGTGATGAGAAGGGTTCCCAACAGGTGGATACGGAGGCATGCCTCCACTAGGATGTGGCTTCGGGGGAATGATGAGATCTCTAATCCTTCCAGTGATATGACGCAATGCATCTTGGATGGACTGAAAGCTACCGGTGACCTGCAACAAGGGCTCCAGAAAGTTATAGTCTGAACTGCATCTACTCAACAATCCTCCTTAAGTGAACTTCTATTTTCCTCTCTTCTGGGTGATCCTATATTTGTTAAGTATGATATCAAAATAGATGACTGACGCACATATGCATCACAAGTGTATTTTCTTAGAAGGAAGGTTCAAGGGAAACAATTTGAAGGAACCAACTAACTCAGATCATGTTCCAAATGGAGGACTTGGAGCACAAAATACGTAGTAGTTAAGAAATTACCATGAAAGAGTTGCAGCATAGCTACAGTACATGAACGGGAAATATTAGTTCTCTTAAACTACTTCACAGTACAAAGGTATACTGTAGTTCACTTTGTATCCTGGTGTACGTTAAAAAAGGTAGAAAAAATATTAAATATTCAACACAAGACCTTTTGCTAATACAACTTCAAGTTGACGCGTACTATTATTTTCATGGTAGTTAAGAAATTACCATGAAAGAGTTGCAGCATAAGTGCATAACTACAGTACATGAAGGAAGAAAATATTAGTTCTCTTATACTACTTCACAGGACAAAGGCATCCTGCAGTTACCTTTTTTTGAGAGAAAATGCACTCTGTAGTTCTCTTTGAATCCTAATGTACGTTAAAAAAGGTAGAAATGACTTTTAAATATTCAATGCGAAACCTTTTGCTAATACAACTTGAAGCTGATGCATGATGTTATTTCCATTTCATAGTAAATGAACATTCTTAATACATTGCATTATTTGCTATGGAGTAAATTAGTTTACACTCAATGATGAAGCTTCAGTGCTTCTAAGGAAATTACACCGATAGACAATCCATGTAGCACAGTTTCATTCAGTTAAGAGTCTGACACTTCAGATCAACCATCTTTAGTACCCAGCATTTTTTTTCTCTACAACACTATATGCATGCAACCCCGAGCCCACCGGCGCGGGTTCCCAGCATATTAGCAAACTATAAAAAGGGCATGTAACCTAGAGATAACTGTGATGTCCGCGAGATCGAAACATACAAAGGCACGAAAAGTCAAAAGCTGGAGTGGTTGATTAGTGGAGCTGGAACATACCTGAACCAGCTCTTCATTTCGTTGTGCACATCTTGGAATTTGTTCATTCCCAAAAATTCGGATGCTGGCTCCTGTTACCTTCCTCATCTCTGCAATTATGGATCCACCTTTGCCAAGTAGGCAACCAATATGCTGCGCTGGAACAAGAAGCCTGGCAGGTACAGACGAACTTTTATCCATAGACGCCTCCGAGATTTTAGAATATACCCGAATCAATGCGTCCTGAGATGGAGAATGCATCATCTCAGAATTCTGCACAAACAAAAATTGCATCCATCAAAAACAGTTCGGACAACAGATAATGCCTGGACAAAGTTATCCCCATATCCTTGTCAATACTGGCAGGATAGAGCCAGCATCCAACTTGCTGTGCGTTGTCATGATATGCAAGTATTCACCAAGACGCAGATCCATACAAAAAATGTTTCCCACAGGAAATATAAGAATTTCATTACTTAAAACTTTATAAGAGGAAAATGAGTGATTCTTTCTAAGTTATGAGGAGAAAGTTAGAGCCACACCTCACGCGCAGAGATCACAATTATGCGTTCATCCGAATCAGCAACAGGGTCGATAACCTTGACTGAAGCACCAGTTTCACTCTGTAATGCACGGATAGTGGAACCGCCTTTTCCAATTACGCCGCCCACCATGTCATTTAAACATATCATTCTGAACATTATCTCTTGTTCAACAAAGAATCTAGGACCAGGGGCAGCACCGTTGCTTGAAAAATTCCTTGCATGATAGTCAGGAACATGTGGTGGTGGTAAATAGCTTCTTTGAGAATGAGGATCCACACCAGGTGGACAACCAACTCCACTGCCTGGAGGCCCGAATGGTCTTCCAGATGGAAAATTGCTTGTGTCTGGCCTAGGATTATCTTGGAGGCAGGTTGAAACCAATAAAAGTGCTTTCCTTGCTGCAGAAAAGCTCCCACTTATCTAACAGGAAAACATCACCATGTTAGAATAAGGTGAAATCAAAAGATTAAACATCCAGGTTAAAGCTTAACATGCCAATATAACAGCAAATCTTGATTTCCCGAGCACCGCAAAACTAAAAAAAGCCATTACCAGTTAAATATAACAACAGGTAGAACTGGTTAATATCCAAGCAATCCACACAAGTATTTTAGAAATTGCAAGACTCTGCTTGCCTAATGGTTTGGTGAGAAAAAAAAGAGACTGCTTGTGTAAAAGGTTCACAAGTAGAGGGGTGGAACTCGATCATAATGAACTCGACATCTCTGCAACAAGAACAACCAACCTTTAATATTGTTTCTGTGTCTTAACAACGTATCATCGATAAGACGGTTTTGTTCAGAAATCACAAGAATGAGCTCACTTTAGGTGCCCAACTATGAATTAAATTAGAGCCAAGTACAAAGCAGGCAAGATTAGTTCATTCAGAGCTCATTTTCTAATACGGGCACATGTATTTGAGGTACAAGAAGACCATGACCTTTAACATAAACCAACCATGGATTATGAAGATGAATACCAAAATCATCATGCTAGAACGGTGCCTTCTTTCCAGCATTCTATGATATTCCAATTCGCAGCATATGGTCAAGTTCATTCACAAGCACGCATATTAGTATTTTGAGCAAGGGTCTGTCTAGAACACATCTAGATGTGACATAGTTATGTCACATCTAACTAGATGTCCCCTATGTTTGTGGTCTATTTTTTTTTTTGTCCCAGCATTTTTTTTTGTTCCTTGTTGCTGTGTATTTGTAGGAGCTTAGATGTGACATCCTTAGAAAACATCTAGATGTGAATTAGACAAACTGTTTGAGCAAAACCATGCCAACTCAGGCACACAAGCACATTCTAATACTATGTCTCATTCTATGCTTTCAGCTCACCACCCAGAGAAAATCTCTCATTCTAAAATTGACTCCTAGTGCAGATTCATCATTGTTCCACATCATATCCAGAATTACAACCATTACATCAATATAAATCAAACGGTCAACATATTTGGAAAATGAGCGCCTTGCATGATGGGGTGTGAAAAGTGAAACACATACAGTTGAGCACGCCCTCCTGCTGAAATTCCTCAAAAGTGTCATCCTTTCATGCCATATGCATATCCGTGTCCTCGTCAAAAGACATGTGATATTGTGATGCACCCCAGGGAACTAACCTACACCACATCTGCAAGTTGCACCGTCCTACGTGTCCCCCATGAAGTGCGCAATCCACGCCCTTGGGCCGAACAACGCAGTGGCATGATGGAATAATCATTCTTGGAGTGATGGTGGAGGGAGGTATGGGATTGTGACTGGGCGCAGTTGAAGAGTACTTTGGAGGAGGAGACAGCAGGCTTTTGAGCCCCGGGACAAAGAGGTTGAGGGTCAGGAGGGAGTCATTGCTGACAAGGGCAAAGTGCAGTGAGGAAGCGGCATCCGTGGAGCAGGCTGAAGCTAATGGTGAAGCCTGGCGCCAAGGCCTTGAACAACAAGATCACAACGATGGTATGGATTCAATGGGTTCACACAGCCACACAGGGCAAGACCATGATATGCATGCAAGTTCATGGAGAAGGGGATGACGTTTTTTATCTGGATTTTCTAAAGGATGTCGGGGTTAGCAACAAATCGACAAAAGGGCATGTAAATTTGGGCCTGAGAAATGCAGGTAATCAGCAGTGGGCCTTCCATCGATAAGACAGTGTTCAAACGAACGGCATCAGTTCATGGCTTCATGCTCGACCGTCTGCTTGGGTATGGGAAGGCAGCCATTTCAGGCAGGTGGTTGTCTCCTGATGTAGAGGGGGCCATCAAAATGTTCAGGATATCAGTAATTCGTAGCATGTCGGTCGGGTGCTGAGTAGGGATTAATCAGCTTATCGGTCTATTAACTGTATTTATTGGTAACCCATTATTGGTAGCTTAACTAGGGCCATATCTATATATCATAGGCTGCATCTGAAAAAAAATTCAATGTTGGAGTACTTGCTGCAGTAGAAGCAGCTGTAGATTGCTACAGATGCCAAATCCACCACATCAGTACATACTAGATACTGCAAAGGATAACAGCACAGCAGCAGAACTGCAGGAGGAGAGGAGTTTACCTCGCTGCCTGGCGACGCCATGGACAGAGGACAGGAGGAGCAGGCGACGGAGCAGCTGGAGGAGTGGAGGTCTGTCTGCTGGGGGCCGTGCTGGCAGCTGCTCGGGAGGGGATCTTGCTGCTCGGGGAAGGGACAGTGCCGCCGGGTGCTCAGGAAGGGGACGGCGCTGGCAGCTGCTAGGGTTAGTGGCGGCGGCTGCTCCTCCATGAGCGGGGGAAAAAGGAGAATGAGTGGGAGAAGGGAGAAGGGAGGGAATGGGCTAACCTAATGCGTACGCGGCTGTGCGAGAAGGGAGGAACGGGCTAACCTAATGCACGGGCGGCTGCGGAAGAAGGGAGGGAACGGGCTAAATTTGGGCCAAAATGCCCGGCAGTCAATCGGCCCAGCTGATAATTCAGTCTGACAGACGATTAATCGGCTTCACAGACAGATAAATTGGCCCAACCAGTTAATTGTGCGAATAGGTGCTTTTCGTATCAGCAGGTGGCCGAGATACAATTAACTGTCCGGTATGCCAGGTAACTGGCCGATATTTTGAACACTGATCATTCTGTGATGCGAGAGACACAGAGTCTCCGGGCATTATTTTTACATTGATGGTTAATGCTGCAGATAAGGACATTTCCTTTCAATATTTAGAAAATCAGGAATCATCACACGCGAACGTGCGTAGCGTAGTCTCATAGTGCGACTGGCTCCCCTCCACATAATCAGCCGAGTGCTTGTGGCAGCGCCATGTGATTGCCGTGGATGCCAACGTCACAGGGAAGTGGCAGCCGCTGCACGAACATCGCACTGTGTGTGGACGCGCTGTAGTGAATTTCTTAGTAAATTGCCTCACATCTTTATACATACCTAATTGAGTGACTCAAATCGATCAACGCATCCTTTGCAGCACATAACTAATGTTGATAATTACCTACGAAATGCACTCCAGAGTGGTAAATGACAATCCTAATCTCATTATTTCCGTACAACATTTAATTGCACAGTTCAAGCAAGCATTTAAATGGCAATCCTAAACCACACTAATTTCTTACTGAATTTAAGTGTACAATTTAAACATTGCCCGCGCGGGCACGGCACTGGTTTCATGGACTATACGCCACCAAGCAACATCCAGCGGGCGCAACACTTGTTTGATGCATTATACAGTAGGAAGCAACACCCAGATTCATTCATCTTTGCATACAAAAAAGTCTAGGGAGTTGAGATGCGTACATGGATGAGCTCGTCCCCTTGCAAGGCGCAGGGGGGCACCTGCTCCCTGCTCCGGAAGACCCTGATCTGGGCGCCGCTCTCCAGCCGCATCCGCTCCACCGTCTTCCCGCCCTTCCCCAGCACGCAGCCCACCTGCCCCCCGGCCGCCAGCATCCGGCAGCCCACGACGCCGGTCACCTCCTTCTCCTCCCCCTCGCCCGCCTCGTCGCCCCCGACCCTGTGCCCCACCACCCGCTCCCACACCCTCACGGCCGCGGCCGGCGCATCCGGCCCGGATACGACGAGCACGGCCTCGTCCCCCACGGGGGGGTGCTCCACGTGGAGGTCGCGCGCGGGGCCGAGGTCAGCGGCACGGCTGGAGGGGCAGAGGAGGCGGAGCGTGATGCTGGGGCGCTTAGACGGCGGGGGTGGGTTTGAGGAGGAGGCGGGGGTTGGGGGTGCGGCCGCGCCGCCAGCGCCGGCCGGGGCGGAGGTGGGGGAGATTTCCATGGGGTGGGGCGGTTGGGCTAAAACCCTACTGATCCTCACAAAGAAAACCCGCTGACCGCGTCGTTGGGTTGCGCCGTTGACCGAAAAGAATTCTACGAGAACACGTCTCACCGGTTAGCAGATGAGACCCGATGAATGACACGTGGCATTCACAAATCATAAAGCATCTATCCCACCTTCCACTTGAAATCGGGGAGGAGAAATTAGATACTTTGTGATTTGTGAATGACACGTGTCATCTATCAGGGCGGATCTCACCCGCTTTATATGAGACCTGGTCTTATATAATTTTTTTCCGCCGTTGACTATACGGTATCCATCGTGCGATTGAGTTTCGAAGGATAGGATCAAGCACTTAAATCGCACTGTCGTGTCGAGGCGTGTATCTTAAACCGGCCAAATATGAGCGGAAACGACAATCCAAGCATGGTGTTATGGGTTCCGTGAACATTTTATGCACCTGATGTTTTCTTTTTTTTGCAACAGTGATCATATCTATTATAAAAAATCATCAGAAGTATAAAACATCTCAAATATAATAAAATTATATCGAGATTTCGAGACCACCGGACGACCATTATTGCCGCCAAAGCGAGCAACAGTTAACATGATACTCGATGAACAAAGTAAAATGTTCATTGTTGTATGAAAATCGGAGCTGCATGATGCGGTGCCACACTGGCAACGATGACTCTGTGAGAGCAGTTTTTAGTAGATGTGTGAGGCTCTCAATTTTGTCATGCGCAGCCAATTGACAAAAAGGTGTCATGTTATTGATGCGTACCGTTTGATGATATTTTGTTTCTCGGTGTAACCCCACCGTAGTTGAATTGAAGTCAAAATTGCCTGACCAAGTGTGATGGATGATTTCGATGTCACTATTTTTTTAGAACAAAATCTTAAGGAGAACCCGGCTTTAAATTAACAAAGCCCAACCGGTCAAGAATTACAAGATACAATGATGCTAGAAGCAAACTTACAACACAACACACGCGGAAAGCGCAGGAAATGAAAATTAGAGAGCCGCTAGACCATGATGTTGCCCTACAAACTGAGAACCGGAGAGAAGACCAGAGCAACTTCATGGAGAACCCAAACAACAGAGGACACACTTGCCGGCGGCATTGGCAAGGTAGAACGTAGACCACGAACCTCCTTGTTCTTCGCCAAAGGAGACCCTACCACCTCGTCCAGGCTCGAGGACACCGCAACGTCGGCCAAAAGGACGCGCTCACCCTAGAGCTAAGAGCGACATGTGACTACATGAACACCTACACTAGCCGGCCGGACTCGACCGCATCGACGCGCGGGGCAAACCTTGAAAGTAGCCAGGTCCGGAGTCACGCGCGGGGGACGACGTGAGGGCCTGGGGGGTGGGGGGGTTCCAATGGTGGTTTCTTGGATACCTAGATCTTTAGTGGTCAAGTCGTATGTTCTATGATGGCTCTCAAGGCAATTTTCTTCATCTTAGTCAGTGAAAATGGTAAATGTTTGCTTCATTCTATAAAAAAGGCACATCAACTTTGCAATATTTACTGAGTGGCGCATAGCCAAGAAATTAACGATTCAAAGAGTTTTAAGAATATCTATAGCATGAAGGAGTGCGAATCGAATGACACAAACATTTTTAAACCTCCAACGGGCGTTCTAGGGGAGTTCAATCGTCTCACACCCCGGTCCAACCCAAAAACCTGGTTGGCACCTAGAATTCTCTACACATCCAAACACCAATGTCAAATCTATAACTTGAACTCTGTTGGGATGGAGATATCACCGTCATCTTAATCATCTAACCACGAATTGATTCGCATTTTTAAAACATTGTAGACACCTATCCACTTAGTTGGCTTTGGTTCTATGCTCGTTAAAGTTCAGCATGATTTCCCCTAAAAAAAATTCGGCATGATTATGAAACGGATGACCCGCATGTAAGTGATGGTGTGGCACAAAATTCAAGTTGGGTTGGACCGTTATGACAGCTGGGACCCACATGTCTTCTCTTTTTCTCTCGTTCTCTCTCTATATAAGAAAATCCCAACTCCTTTTTCCCCCGGATCCCCCATCTTCTCTGTGTCCCTCCCGTAGTGCAACTCGCCGGGCCTCTGCTCCGGCCTCGACCATGGCGCCTCGGTAGGGTGAGCACTTGCGCGGCTTGGCGGCTACACATCCACACACAGGATCTGGCTGCCGGCACACTGGCCGGGCTCCGGTCCACCTGCTGCGACCTGCCCGCCAACTCCAGCCCAAGACCCCCCGCTGACCGGGGGTCGCCGCCACGAGCAGCAGCCGAGATGCACGCACCACACACGAAGCTGGCCTCGAAAAGCTAGCACGCGCCACAGGTGATTGATTCGGAATTTTAGATCAGAAAAAGTCCAAAACAAATCTTGAATTTATAGGCTAAATCAAGCCCCAAACTCTCAATCCCTAAAATCAGCACACTGAACTCTATAATCCCGGTCTATTTCAAACCTTGAGAGGACTTGCCCGGTATTTGCTGAATTGGGCCGGCCTAGTAGCGCAGTCACTCTAGCGCGCACTAAACTGGTTTTTCTTTTTTACGTTTTTTTTTCTTTTTTCTTTTTTACACATGTCTAATTTTTTTCAGTACCCAATGAACATTTTTAACGTACACATTAAATTTTTTTTGATAAAAAATTGATATTTTCAAATGCATTATGGACATTTAGAAATTTAATGTTTTCAAAACTTTTTTTAACACATGGTAATATTTTTCCAAATACATGTTTTACATTTTCCTAATGACAATAAACATTTTACAAAACTACACGAACACTCTTTTGCATGGTTCACATTTTTTAATTTGCATACCCTTTTTTCTAATACATGTCACGTATACTCTGTTAAGGTTATGGCATTTTTTTTACAAAACGCAAACATTTTTTTACATTGTACACACATTTTTTTGAAAATGTCGCAAACACATTTTTTGAAAATCGTGAACATTATTGAAATGTTACATTTTTTTAATGTACGAAACATTTTTTTTGAATCACATGAATATTATTATACATTGTATAAACATTTGTTTGAATTGGCCTTAGAATTTGTGGTATTTTCTCGATGTCACAAAATATTTTCAGGTTTCAGAAAATGTTTATATATCAAAAAGTGTTCGCACTTTAAAATTTTGTTCAGGTTTCAGAAAAAAAATATGTTTCAAGACGTGTTTGCACTTTAAAATTTTGTTCGGGTTTCAAAAAATGTTTATGTTGCAAAAGGTGTTCGCTTTTCCAAAGTTGTTGGTTTTTAAAAATTATTCAAAATTTTGAAAAAGTTCTCGCACTTTATGAAATGTTCGAAGATTTCACAAATAAATACGTTTTTCAATACTTTGTTGCCCCTAAAAAGAGTTTTGAAATTTTGACGCGTTGGTTTCTGCTTAAATATTTTTGGCCTCTTATTATGTTAGTCATAGTAGTGTGGTGTAGTGTCTAGCGAAATCAGGTCAACCCTGCCAGGTCCCGACTTTGACTCCACGATATGTTTTTTTGTTTTGGAATTATTACGTCGCGTGTTAAAAAAAGGAAGAAAGAATTTTTACATCTTGTGTGAAGAAAAATAAATGCGTTTCATGTCTGGTGGGCTGGCCCAGTAAATTCCGCAGCCAACAATCTGAAACATTTTGAAAAACATTTTAAAATTAGAAACATTTAAAAAACATAAAATGAATTGAATTTGCGCCAAAAATAGAAAACAGGAATATTTTTTAACTTCCGAACAATTTTAGAAATGTGCAGACATTTTTAAAGTTGTACGAATTCTTGTTGTGTTATTCCCAGTTTGCGAAACAGGTCTAGGATCCAAAATGGACCGGGATTACAAGTTCAGAGTGCCAATTTCCGAGATTCAAAGTTGAAGGTTTGATTTAGCTTTCGTCTACAACTTTAAGGTTTATTTTGGACTTTTTCCTTTCAGATCAGGACGTGCACTACGTGTGTGCCTAGCTAAGGGCCTGTTTGGTTCCAAATAAGTCACCAACTTATAAGTCGAAAAGTGAAAAAAGTGACTTATTTTATCAAACAGACCCGACTTATAAGTCACCCCAACTTATAAGTCATAAGTTGCTCCACCCCAACTTAAAACTTATAAGTCACCCCCTTTTACGTGGGTCCCATCACATGCATGATGTTGATTGGTGTGGGAAGATGTGTGAGATGACTTATAAGTCAGGTGACAACCAAACAGACGTGACTTATAAGTCACTGGTTTTAAATCACCTGATTTATAAGTCAGGTGACTTATTGAAACCAAACAGGCCCTAAGTGATCTGCACTGCGACGCCGACCTGGCCTGCCCGAGAGCCCGCGTTCGTAAGTTTGGCACGCCGCCAACGAGCGAGGCACCAGGATGCATGCCGTGCGGGCAAGCTGCAGCCTCCAGGGCATGCGGCGGGCTAGGTGTCCGGCTGGACGCTGCCGGTGCAGGACTGGAGGAGTGGGCCTACTGCCTCGCCCCCCGCGACCGCTCATCCTTCTTGGCGTGCTCCCGTGGCCCACGGGCAAGACGAGGGCCACCGCGCCGAAAAAGTCGAGGAAGGAAGGCGGCAGCACAGGCAAACATACTGAAAGTGATACTACTACTCCTGGGCTTTTGCTGCTGCCAAAAACTTTTGGAAATGGAGTCCTGGGAATGGGGATAACATTGCCTTTTGGCATGATAATTGGGCTGGGGGATGCTCCTTGAAAACTGCCTTTTGGGATTTATTTGATATTTGTCATCAGTAGGATGCTACTTTGTCCCAGGTTTGGGATAGGGTGAACCTGTGTCTTACCTTCAGAAGATGTGTGGATGGGGCTACAATGCACAAATGGGGTTTCTTGGTTGACCTGGTGAAACAAACTACCCTTTCAGGTCACCCAGACAGTCCCATCTGGGACCTAGAATCAAATGGGCAATACTCTGTTAAATCGTTCTATAAACTGATTAACTTTGGTGGGATACCTTCTGAGATTAGAGATTTTATTTGGAAAATCAGAGTCCCTCCAAATATCCATGTCTTCTTATGGCTGATGTACAATAATAAAAGCCTAACTAGAGACAATTTGGCCAAAAGGAGACATGTAGAGGATAAAACTTGTGTTTTCTGTACTGAACCGGAATCTATCCAACACCCTTTGTTTGACTGCATTGTTGCGTCTAACGTATGGGCTGTGGTTGCCGAAGCACTTGACATTATCCCTCCTGTTTCTTTTATATCATTGACTTCCTTCTGGAAGAGGAAAAAACAATGTGAAGCTATAAATATTGTTACATCTGCTACCTTGTGGTGCTTATGGCGTTTGCGCAATGGTTTTGTGTTCCAGGGGAAAAGATGGCGAGATATACGCTGTGTGCTAGGTCAGGTGGCGGCGACAATCAGGCAATGGAAAATCCTGTCTTCAGAGGCCCAGGGTGCTCTAATTCTCCAGTGCTTAAGGCTTTTGGAGCGTCGAAGAGGGGAATTGCTTAGAATTGCTTGGGTCTAGCTGTCATGTGTGACTTGTCATCGTCTAGTTCCTATGTATGAGTGTTACTCCTACGGAGAGATGTAATAAGGAGATAGCTTAAAACCCTGATGTTTGTTCTGTGGCAGCTACTTTTGGTTGTCACCGAGAGCTGTTTAACAGTCTGGTTGTGTCCTTGCTTTGGCTTAATAAAAGTTGGGGCGGGGGGCGACCCCTTTCTTTCAAAAAAAAAGAAGTGATACTACTCCTAATAACAAACAACACGGCGGACAAACATACTGAAAAATTCAGAGAACCCATGCACATTAACCACTACTATTTTGCAAGCAAATCCAGAAAAATCCTGTAGCCTATTCAGACAAGTTATACTCCTGACCAGCAACAAGTTATACTCTGCAAATTCGGCAACACATGCACATTAACCACTAGAGTATTTTGCAAGCAAATTCAGACAACATCCTGTAGCCTATCGCAGCGTGCAAAGACAGTGTTCGGCAATTCCCTCAAAAGAAAAGAGAGAGACAGTGTTCGGCACTCGCGCAACACATCCACATTCAGTATTCTAGTCAAAACTCTGAAGAATCTGGAGCGAACGACAGGGTCCTTCACAAAAGATAAGGGAGCTTGATTACTGCATCCAGTGTCATCGTTTCGGGCGGAGGTAGAACGGACGCTGCTGTCCTCGAACTAGTATGCCCCTGCATCCACAGATGCAAAACAAGGCACAATTAGATACAGGTAGAAACCCCTCGAAATGGAAAGCAGCTAGTGGAAAAGAATCCAAGGACTCGATCAGCTTAACATCAGAACATGCAGGCTTTCAATATGGCAAGCAAGATATACCAATCACAATCAACCAAAGTAGATGATCAGGAGGAGCCTATGCGAGCAGTATAGCTAACTGAATCTCACTCTTCGATAAGTTCAGAGAAATACACTATTCGGTTATGTCTTTGGTAACTACTGTGTATAGTATTGTGCATGCCATTCATTCTCCATAGTTTCTTCTTTGTATAAGTTCAGATAAGCAGATTAGAAAGAACATCGTAATGCCTATCTCCGACATTGATCTACGAACAGAAACACTAGCACATCCCATCTCACTACAGAGATGATGAACGCATAATATAGAAGACGAATCAATCAACCAAACAAATATAACAGGGGGGGGGGGGGGGGGGGGGTGTATGCGAGCGAACCATGGGGATGCGGGAAGACGATCCTCTGCCGGCAAAAAGCGTCGATGTGCTCTCGAAGATCCTCCAGCCCTGGGAGCGCCTTCTCCCGGAGGGCACGGAGGTGGGCGAGTCTGGCCTCGAGATGATGCCGGCGGCACCAGTGGCGGCCGGAGAGCGCCCGGGCCCTGCGTAGCTCGCGGTCGAAGGCGCGGACGCGGCGGCGGACGCTTTTGAAGTGACCGGCCAGCGTCGTCGCACGCTCACGAAGCTGGTCGCAAGTGTTGTCGCGCATGGAGATCTCGGCATCCTTCATGGCGGTGAGCTCGTCGTCGGGGTCCACCAAGCAGCTCCCGTCCTTGAAGGGGAGGAAGTCGGGCGCGAGCCAGCTTCGCACCGGGGCTTCATACGCGACCGCGCCTCCATGCGCGTACCCGCCGCGGGCGAGTGCGCCTCCGTGCCCGCCTCGGGCCAGGCCTCTCTGGCCCTGCGCGCGGCCGCCTGGGACGGGGCCTCCCTGCCCCTGCGCGTGCCCGCCGCGGGCGAACGCGCCACCGTGGCCGCCTCGGGCCAGGCCTCTCTGCCCCTGCTCGCGGCCGCCATTGCCGAGCGCGCCTCGGACCGGGCCTCCCTGCCCCTGCCCCAGCGAGAGGTTGATGTCGTGCCCGATCCTGTCGATCAGCGTGAGCACCGCGAAGCGCGCGTCCTCGAGCGGCTCGCGAAGGTCGCCGGCGGCCTCGAGGGGTAGGAGGTTGCCGACCCTCCACGCGAACACCTTGCGCTGCTTGCGGAGGAACGTCCCCATGCGCCACGCGGCGTGGACCGAGTCCGCAGCCAGCACATGTACCACGACGCCGCGGCGGTCTCCATGGGAGCGGACGAGGTCGCGCGGTTACGCCGCCAGAGGCCGAGGCCGGGGTACTTATACCCGGCGGCGATGTGGGGCCAGGGGCGGGATTCCATCAATCTGTCAGTTACGGCGTCGATTGCTGTTGGTTGGATGGAGAGAAGAGCCTGCATCCCGAGTGGTGCAATGTGATACTCCTACATTGTGTTGTTGATTGCTTCTTCTGAAAGCAACTTGCATATGTATTTCTGATCCATTCCATGTTCTAATTGGATGTTGTTCTCTTTTGTTTGTATAGACAGGTGACACCAAGCTCCTGCGTCGCCCACTCAAAACAGGGGCAGGGCAGTGACTTGACTGCAATTTTTTATTTATAAAAGAGAGCTTCCTCTCCGATTTCATTTTAAAGAAATCACAATGTACACAGACTCCAGACCCTACCTAGCTACAACCATCCGAACACAAGCTGACAATGCTATGTTGAATGTAGGGATCCATCCCCCCCCCCCCCCCCCCCCCCCCCCCCTCCCCTCACTGCATTTTGTCAAGATAGGCTACTGTCTAGCGGCAAAGAGCACCAGATACTACCCAAATATTAGGAACCATGCTTTTACCATTACATTGGGAATAATCTTTCTCCTTACATGATCAAAATGACAAGAGGAAGCAAAGAAGATCATAAACTAAGCGGATAGGGAAGCTGCAACATGTTTGATCTTCAGGAGCCTTCAAACCTAGGCACCCCCGTCGTCCATCCATGCGCCGCCTTGAAGATCTCCCTAGCCACATGTTCAACTTGCTTTACGCCCTCCTTCATGCACTTTATTCTTCCTTGGTTTTTCTGCAACACACACCATTCATGCAAATTTTTAATAATCAATTTCACATGAACACAAGGATCAACCACCCTATGATTATCAAAAACCAATCTATTTCTAAGCTTCCGCATCGTCCATAACATTGCAGATATCCCAACCGTCATAAGGTTCTTGTCATTTTTTCAAACCTATTAATCCACTTCCCAAAAATGCCATTTACATTGTCAGGAATATCTTGCATATCAAAAGAACATTTCATGACCATCCATAAATTTTTTGCCACCGAGCAGTGTATGAAGAGATGATCTGACTTGCATTTTATGAAATGCGCAACGGCTCACATAGTGCACGAACCGGGCGACACTTCGCTGAACAAGACGTTGCGCTCTTCTATGTAGAGTACCATAGTCCAGATGACGTGCGTGTTTCCTTGGTGTGGCATCTATACCTGGTCGAATCATGTACTGTAGCATGTATATACTTAAATAGTTGATCCCACTAACTTAATTATTTTGGCATGCAACTATGCCAACTCATCATGCCATCATGCATGCCACACCAAAATTGATCTTCTCAACATGCAACTATGCCACTATGCATGAAGAAAATAGCCATCTTAATGTGCATCATGTATGTATATTAAATAATTTTCTACACTATACAATAATCAAATATATTAAATTATAGGCTAATCAGAATAGTACTAAAGTTTCATACCATCAAATTGAAGGAAATATGCCCTGGAGGCAATAATAAAGTTGTTATTTATATTTCCTTATATCATGATAGATGTTTATTATTCATGCTAGAATTGTATTAACCGGAAACTTAGTACATGTGTGGATACATAGACAAACAAAGTGTCACTAGTATGCCTCTACTTGACCAGCTCGTTGAATCAAAGATGGTTAAGTTTCCTAGCCATGGACATGAGTTGTCATTTGATTAACGGGATCACATCATTAGAGAATGATGTGATTAAATTGACCCATTCCGTTAGCTTAGCACTTGATCGTTTAGTTTATTGCTATTGCTTTCTCCATGACTTATACATGTTCCTATGACTATGAGATTATGCAACTCCCGAATACCAGAGGAACACTTTGTGTGCTACCAAACGTCACAACGTAACTGAGTGATTATAAAGGTGCTCTACAAGTGTCTCCGATGGTACTTGTTGAGTTGGCATAAATCGATATTAGGATTTGTCACTCCGATTGTTGGAGAGGTATCTCTGGGCCCTCTCGGTAATGCACATCACTATAAGCCTTGCAAGCAATGTGACTAATGAGTTATTTGCGGGATGATGCATTACGAAACGAGTAAAGAGACTTGCCAGTAACGAGATTGAGCTAGGTATTGAGATACCGACGATCGAATCTCGGGCAAGTAACATACCGATGACAAAGGGAACAACGTATGTTGTTATGCGGTTTGACCGATAAAGATCTTCGTAGAATATGTGGGAGCCAATATGAGCATCCAGGTTCCGCTATTGGTTATCGACCGGAGACATGTCTCGGTCATGTCTACATAGTTCTCGAACACGTAGGGTCTGCACGCTTAACGTTAGGTGACGATCGGTAATATGAGTTTATGTGTTTTGATGTACCGAAGGTAGTTCGGAGTACCGGATATGATCACGGACATGACGAGGAATCTCGAAATGGTTGAGACATAAAGATCGATATATTGGATGACTATGTTTGGACTTCGGAAGTGTTCCGGATGAGTTTGGACATATACCGGAGTACCGGGGGTTACCGGAACCCCTCGGGGAGTGTAATGGGCCTTTTGGGCCTTAGTGGAGAATAGGAGGGGCGGCCAAGGCAGGCCGCACGCCCTCTTCCCCTCTAGTCCGAATTGGACAAGGAGGGGGGGGGGGCGCCCCTTTCCTTCCTCCTCTCTCCTTCCCTTCCCCCTTCTCCTACTCCTACTAGGAAAGAAGGAGTCCTACTCCCGATGGGAGTAGGACTCCCCCCTTGGCGCGCCCTCCTCCTTGGCCGGCCGCCTCCCCCCTAGCTCCTTTATATACGGGGGCAGGGGGCACCCCAAGACACAACAATTGATCATTGATCTCTTAGCCGTGTGCGGTGCCCCCCTCCACCATAATCCACCTTGGTCGTATCGCAGCAGTGCTTAGGCGAAGCCCTGCGTCGGTAACTTCATCAACATCGTCATCACGCCGTTGTGCTGACGAAACTCTCCATCGAGCTCTACTGGATCGTGAGTTCACGGGACGTCACCGAGATGAACGTGTGCTGAACACGAAGGTGACGTACGTTCTGTATCGAGGATCGGTCGATCATGAAGACGTACGACTACATCAACCGCGTTGTCATAACGCTTCCGCTTTCGGTCTACGAGGGTACGTGGACACACTCTCCCTTCTCGTTGCTATGCATCACCATGATCTTGTGTGTGCATAGGATTTTTTTTGAAATTACTACGTTCCCCAACAGTGGCATCCGAGCCAGGTTTATGCGTAGATGTTATATGCACGAGTAGAACACAAGTGAGTTGTGGGAGATACAAGTCATACTGCTTACTAGCATGTCATACTTTGGTTTGGCGGTATTGTTGGATGAAGCGGCCCGAATCGACATTACGCGTATGCTTACGCGAGACTGGTTCTACCGACGTGCTTTGCACACAGGTGGCTGGCGGGTGTCTGTTTCTCCAACTTTAGTTGAGCCGAGTGTGGCTACGCCCGGTCCTTGTGAAGGTTAAAACAACACTAACTTGACAAAATATCGTTGTGGTTTTGATGCGTAGGTAAGAACGGTTCTTGATCAGCCCATAACAACCATGTAAAACTTGCAACAACAAAGTAGAGGACGTCTAACTTGTTTTTACAGGGCATGCTGTGATGTGATATGGTCAAGACATGATGCTAAATTTTATTGTATGAGATGATCATGTTTTGTAATAGAGTTATCGACAACTGGCAGGAGCCATATGGTTGTCACTTTATTGTATGCAATGCAATCGCCCTGTAATTGTTTTTTACTTTATCACTAAACGGTAGCGATAGTCGTAGAAACAATAGTTGGCGAGACGACAACGATGCTATGATGGAGATCAAGGTGTCGCGCCGATGATGATGGTGATCATGACGGTGCTTTGGAGATGGAGATCAAAAGCACAAGATGATGATGGCCATATCATATCACTTATATTGATTGCATGTGATGTTTATCCTTTATGCATCTTATTCTGCTTTGTTTGACGGTAGCATTATAAGATGATCTCTCACTAAATTTCAAGGTATAAGTGTTCTCCCTGAGTATGCACCGTTGCAAAAGTTCGTCGTGCCGAGACACCACGTGATGATCGGGTGTGATAAGCTCTATGTTCACATACAACGAGTGCAAGCCAGTTTTGCACACGCAGAATACTCGAGTTAAACTTGATGAGCCTAGCATATGCAGATATGCACTACAAAAAAAAGACACATCCATGACATTTTGGGCCTAACGTAATTTTTTTCTGTCATACTTATGACACTTCTATGACGAAAATTGTGACAAAACCCGGTATCATCATAGATGTGGTGGGGTCCTATTTCTATGACAAAAAATCATGACAGAAAATAGGCTTTTCATCCTGGGCGGGACGGAGACGCAGCTGCATGACATTCTTTGGGCCGTCCATGACAGAAAAAACCATGGTAGAAGCGAGGGCGAGGAAAATATCGGGATGTTCCCGATTACGGTGGGTGGTCGGGGCTGAGCGATGCGCGTTTCTCTCGTACACGCACGCACGTGGGTGTGAGGCATTGGGCTCTAACTGAACCCGAGCGATTGCACTGCAGGCTACACGTTACTGAACCCGAGCGATCGGTCGATGACTGTTAACTGAACCCGATCGAGCGATTCCTTCGCTACTGCTGCTAATTGAAGCTGATCGATGCTGCCTCTGGATGAACAGTGAGCATTGCTGGGGGGGGGGGTTGGATGAACAATTCCCAGTGGGGGTGGATGAACAGGAGCCCATAGTGTTGCCTCTGGATGAATAGGACCCCGATCAATTGAGCCGGTTGGGGCTGGATGAACAGGACCCCGTGGAGGGATGAATGAACAGGACCACCCCGTGGAGGGCTGGATGAACAGTAGACGGTGGAGGGCTGGATGAACAGTAGCCCGTGGAGGGGTGGTTGAACAAGAGCCCGTGGAGAGGGCTGGTTGAACACTAGCCGGTGGAGTAGCGCGCGGTGGAGGCTGGATGAACATGAGCCCGTGGATGAACGGTCGCAGGTGGAGGCTGGAGGAGGTCGATGGTGGATGAACAGTAGCCCGTGGAGGCTGGAGGGGGTCGATGGTGGAGATGAACAGTATCCCGTGGAGTCCCGTTTTGCGGTATGCCACACCCCTCCCGATGAACAAGACCCCAGTTTCGACCGTAGCGCTCCAACACAAGTCCATTTCCTCCGTTTTGCGTTACGCCACACCCCTCCCGATCAACAGGACCCCCGTTTCGACCGTAGGAGGTCAGTTTCCTCCGTTTTGTGGTAAGCTAGACCCCTCCCGATGAACAGGATCCCGTTTCGACCGTGGCCGGTCGAACACAAGGTCGTTTCCTCTGTTTTGCGGTACGCTAGGCCTCGTTTCCATCGGCTGTTCCGTCCAAGCCCTCCCGATGAACACGACGACGCATTCCGTTCCGACCCAGCCGGTTGGCTCCCCATGAACACGATGATGACGCAGTTTCTCCGTTTCGACCCAGCCATGTACGCGAGCCCTGGCCGTACGTATGCGCGAGTAGGCGTTCGAGACCCTGCCCGTATGTACGTACGTGGTTGTATTTTCTTTCTTGCACACTGGCCGTTGTATGTACGTGTACATGCTACGTGCGTGCCTCTACATCGACCAGTATGTACGTACACGTTCGCGACCAGAATGACAATGCTACATACGCTTCGACCAGGTGGGTCCCGACTGTCAGGCACTTCCTTGCCTGCGAAGATGTAGCTGGTGCGTCCCAGTAGTCAGGGGGCGAATCGTTTTTTTACTCGGACGCACTTCCTTGCGTGCGAAGATGTAGCTGGTGGGTCCCAGCAGTAAGGGAGAAACGTTTTTTCGCGAAATACGGTGGCCTGTCCGGTGGGTCCCTGCTGTCAGGTGGAGGAATAATTATTTTGCGTGTAATAAGGAGGCACTTCCTTGCTGCGGCCGCGGACCTAGCTGTCAGTCTCTCCACGTACAGTCCACGTCTGATGGAAGCTGTTCCTTGACCATGTTGACCACGCCGCGCCGAGAGCACCACGACGATGGATGACGGCGAGGCCTAGGAAGGGGACAACGCGGAGCCGGGGAAGACGCGACAGTGGATGCCCACGTGTAGAGGAGTATGAGGGTGCACTGGTTCGCTGCGGTGTGAGGCTGCCGTCGCCGCGGAATAACAGGGGGTGTGGGTGAGTAGAGGGATGGCCTGGCTAGCGGTGGGAGTAGTAGGGGCAGTGAGGCCTCCACCGCATCGCAGCCGGCCACGGGAGGCAGGAGCACGAGGCACGACCGGCGCTGGTTTGGGCGGCTGGAGCAAGAAGACCAGAGGTTGAAGAAGCACTATGGCCGTTGGATGGACCTCGTACGGTCACTGGAGCTAGAATCGTGCATATTGACTAAGTTGACAAAGCCCTCTGTCCCCATCAACTTAGTAGGCCCACAAGTCAGCCTGCCACTATACTGGGTCCCAGCTAGCAGGGGGAGTATTCATTTTTTTGTGCATAATAAGGAGGCACTTCCTTGCATGCGAAGATATAGCTGGAGGGTCCAAGCTGCCAGCGGCGATAACATTTTTTTTCGCGAAATACAAAGGCCCTTTCGGTGGGTCCCAGATTTCAGGTGGAGGAATCCTTATTTTGTGCATAATAAGGAGGCATTTCCTTGCATGCGGCCGTGGACCCAGCTGTTAGCCTCTGCACGTATAGTCCACTTCAGATGCATGTCGGTCGTTGACCATGTTGACCAGGCCGCGCCGAGAGCACCAGGGCGGTGGACGACGACAAGGCCTAGGAAGGGAACGACACGGAGGCAGGGAAGACTCGGCAGTTGTTTCCCACGCGGAGGGGAGAACGAGTGTATGAGGGTTCACTGGTTCGTCTGCCGTCGCCGGAGAATAACAACAGGTGTGGGTGAGTAGAGGGATGGCAAGGCTAGCGATGGGAGTACGGTGGGGCGGTGAGGCCTGCGTGGCAGCACAGCCGGCCGCGGGGAGGAGAGAGAAGGCAGTCCCACCAACGCTTGTTTGAGCGGCTGGAGCAGGAAGAGCAGAGATTGAAGAAGCACGACGGCCGTTGGATGGACATCCAACAGTCACTGCTTGTGCGTCAACCTTTTTTTAGGAAAGCCTCAAATCTGTGGAAAACATCATACAACCCATCTGCCATTATTTCTAATAATTTACAGCCCATTTGCTAATTCTTAAGGTTTTTTTGGAGCCCATATTCTTTTTGTTAGTATTACAGTCCATATTGTGGCCACGGTTAAAAAATTATACAATATTTTGCATATTTCGTTATGGTCCGAACTGTTTTTAATCCTGAAATTTCGAGTCACATTCAAACTGATTTTAAAAATAAATGTATCTCAATATAAAATCCAACAAATTGTCCACGCATAAAAATCAATGCAATTTAAAATCTCGAAATGAAAAAAAGAAATTTGAAACTAATTGCTAGTTTGATATGTTTTAAAAATGTACAACCCATTTCTCATTACTGATAGGCCATTTTCTCGACCAGTCGAATGAAGCTCTCCTCGTCTTGAAAGATTTGCAGCCCAACAAGCCTGACAAAGCGACTTACTTGGAAAATCACAAAAAAACTGGGCTGTGGCCGTGGACCCAGCTGTCAGCCTCTCCATGTACAGTACTCTTCCGATGGAAGTCGGTCGTTGACCACATTGGCCACGCCGCGTCGAGAGCACCAAGGCAGTGGATGATGGCGAGGCCTAGGAAGGGGACGACACGGAGCCGGGGAAGACGCGGCAGTGGATGCCCACGCGGAGAGGAGTACGAGGGTTCACTGGTTCGGGTGCGATATGAGGCTGCCGTCGCCGCAGAATAACAGGGGGTGTGGGTGAGTAGAGGGATGCCCTGTCCAGTGGTGGGAGTAGTAGGAGGCAGTGAGGCCTCCGCGGCATCACAGCCGACCACAGGAGGCAAGAGCACACGGCACAACCGGCGCTGGTTTGGGCGGCTGGAGCAAGACGACCAGAGGTTGAAGAAGCACTACTGCCGTTGGATGAACATCGTATGGTAACTAGAGCTAGAATCGTTCATACTAACTAAGTTGGCAAAGTCCTCCGTCCCCGTAAACTTGGTAGGCCCACAAGTCAGCCTCCCACTATGCTGGGTTCCAGCTGGCAGGGGGAGTATTCATTTCTTGTGCGTAATAAGGAGGCACTTCCTTGCGTGCAAAGATAGCTGTTGGGTCCGACCTGTCAGCGGGGGGCACATTTTTTTCGCGAAATACAAAGGCCCTTCCGGTGGGTCCCAGATGTCAGGTGGAGGGATCAAAGACTTGAGAAGGCGTACAAAACAAGCTAGTGTATTAGTAGAGAGACGTTGATGAGTTTTAGAAAAAAGAGAGATGTAGCGACCAGACCTCAGACAGTCCGATCTCTGTGCATCAGTGTCATCCCTGGATCGGTAATGCTGACACGCACAATACTTGAGGATTTATAACAGAGTAGCAATCACACACTTATTACATCAAATGTCTCAAAAGAGAACTTATTACAATAAATATGGCTTAAGGCCATCTAAAATCGATAACAACAGAAGGCTTGGAAGATAAAGTGAGTCCATCAACTCCAACGACATCACTGAGTGAAAGACAACGACCTATGGCACCTTACTCGTCGTCTGAAAGGTCCGCAACATGAACGTTGCAGCTCGAAACGGGTCAGCACAAGAAATATGCTGGCAATGTAACACATAGAGTAATGAACAGAATAAATGCTATCACTACATGCATATTTGGCTGGTGGAAAGCTCTATGGTTACACTTTTGCATAAAGCCAAATTTTCCCTACAACAAAGGAATACATTTTATTTAACTATCATGGTGGTTGTTAAACATTGAGAAGGTTCCTCCAACTCAATCCCAATTAAGCATCATCATAAAACCCAATCAAATTATATTTAGAGTGATGAGATCAGCATGATAATCCAAGAACCAGATACTCAAGATGTCCATAACCGGGGACACGGCTAACCATGATTAGTTTGTACACTCTGTAGAGGTTTGCGCACTTTTCCCCACAAGACTCGAATACATCCATGGTCGGAGATTTGAGACACGGTCTTTCTGAAGCATTAACTCTCTACTCTGGATAGACAGTACCACCTACAACCAACTACATCTACTAGTCTACCTCTTCAAGAGCTTCACGCAACTTACTCAACTATGCCAGAGCCCATATTGGCTTGTGGCTGCACACGGAAGTTTCTAGCATGAATAATCTTATGATCCCTCTGAGCCTGGGTGGCGGACCGTAGGATGATCACACAGGCACTCCAGGATATCCTAGGACAACACTGGATTCTCCAGGTGCCTGACAACCACTGGGTAGTCCAGGGTGCCTCAAGCAATCCACCCATATGTGTATTTAAGTAGCCACCTTAAGTTAACCATTAATTAACAATACTCACATCTGTCATGGATACACTCACCCAAACCACGTCTACGAGCATAGCATAGCAATATAAGCATAACGTAGAAGTAACTCCCAAAGGTTTGATAATAAACATCACAATAGGTACTACCTCATCTACTTCCCAAAACCCACATGTTAAATCAGATCCTAACCATGCAATTGTTTGAGGATTGATCTGATGCAATAAAACTGGGTAGTAAAGAGGTATGATCAAAGTGTTACTTGCCTTGCTGATGATCCGTGAAACGTAGAGACTCGTAGTAGCACGCTTCGCACTCTGGGTACTCTATAGCAAAAAACAAGCAGACAATAAGCACTCAACTAGAAGCACGGGTAAAACTCAAATAAGAGATCTAACCAGAAAGTTGACCTTAAGAACTCCGGCTGACAAAAAGAATCAAATCAAACGAAGCAACGAAACTCAAACTGCGAAAAAAACAAGATATGTTTACTAATCTAGACTTAAGTCAAATTTTATAGTACCAAAATCTTGTTTAAGTTGGTTAAACAGAAAGAGGATTTCGAGACGAAAATCTAAGCGCTTGAATCGCCTGATTCCGATAAACGAGCGAAATGATAAACTAAAAAGTCAGGGCAGAAATCGCGATCGAAAATAATAGCGGAAAATCCCTGAAAAAAGAAAAACTGACGAACAGGCTAACGAACGAACGTTTGCTGTCTACGGCTAACGGATGAAAACCGTTCGTTAAAACGAACGTACAAATGGGTGTTTGCTAAATAACCAAACCGAAAAAAATAAAACCGATCTAAAAAAATAACCGCGGGTTCTAAAAAAACAAACGGTTTTCTAACAAAAACAGGCGGTGGCGATGGCTACCTCGACGAGGTCCGGCGAGGGCGGCAGCAGCTCTGGTGGTGGTCGACGACGGCGGCGGGGTCGGCGACGGCGGCAGCGCGAGGCGCGTGACGGCGGCGGCGAGACGGATCCGGAGGTGGTAGGCTAGGGTTAGGGTTAGGTGGCAACGGGTGGGCTGGTGGGCTGCGGGGGTCGGCGGGGGAGGCTTTTAAAGCCTGAGGTGACGGGGAGTCCGGGTTGCCCATGGCCCGTTAAGTCGGTTTCATTTTTTTAAATAATTCCACACACAAAAACAAATAAAATAAATACTAAACTGGCTCCAAAAATCCTGAAATAAAATTTCCCCGTCCTCTAAAAATATAGCAGACAAAGTGAACATTTATTCGGGCCTCTAATGCAATTTTGAAAAACGCATATTTTTCCTAATTCAAATAAAATAGCGATATAACTCCGAATAAAATTCCTATTTGATTTTAATAATAAATCTCCAATATTTATTTAATTTGGGGAAGTCATTTTATCCCCTCTCTTTTATTTTTATAAAAGAAATATTCGAAGAGAAAAATAATTAAAATCAAATGATCCTCTTTTCAAAATTTGAGAAAACCCAAATATGAAAATAACGAAATCCCCAACTCTCTCCGTGGGTCCGTGAGTTGCGTAGAATTTCTAGGATCAACCCAAAATGCAATAAAATATGATATGCAATGATGATCTAATGTATAACATTCCAAATTAAAAATTTGGGATGTTACCAACCTACCCCCCTTAAGATGAATCTCGCCCTCGAGATTCGGTTGGCTAGAAAATAGGTGTGGGTGGAACTTTCGTAAATCTTCCTCTCGTTCCCAGGTGGCTTCATCCTCGGTATGGTGGCTCCACTGAACTTTGCAGAACTTGATAACCTTGCTGCGTGTGACTCGGCTGGCAAACTCGAGAATCTTCACTGGTTTCTCCTCGTAGGTCAAATCGCTATCCAACTGAATCGCTTCCAGTCGCACTGTATCTCTCAGAGGGATGTCAGTGATCTTTGCGTGGCACTTCTTCAACTGGGAAACGTGGAATACATCATGAACTCCTAACAATCCTTCTGGCAATTCCAACTTGTAAGAAACTTCTCCCATACGCTCCAAAACTTTGTATGGTCCCACAAAATGTGGTGCTAACTTTCCCTTAACTCCAAAACGTTTAACTCCTCGAAGTGGGGACACACGAAGATATACTCTGTATCCGACTTTGTAAATTGTCTCTTTGCATTTTGAATCCGCATAGCTCTTCTACCTGGACTAGGCTACCTTGAGTCTATCGCGAAACAGCTTAACCTTCTCTTCAGACTCTTTAATCAAATCTGGTCCAAATAATTGACGGTCTCCAACTTCATCCCACAACAATAGTGTCCTGCACCTCCTTCCGTACAAAGCTTCGAAAGGGGCCATCTTCAAACTAGCTTGATAGCTGTTGTTGTAAGAGAACTCTGCATATGGCAGATTGTCGTCCCAACTAGATCCATAATCTAGCGCACAAGCTCTCAACATGTCCTCCAGAATCTGATTGACTCTCTCGGTCTGTCCATCTGTCTGTGGATGAAAGGTTGTACTGAAGTCTAGCCTGGTTCCCAAAGTTTCATGCAACTGATTCCAGAACTTTGAGGTAAACTGGGTTCCTCTATCTGATACAATGGTCCTCGAAACTCCATGCAGACATACGATCCTGGTCATATATATCTTTGCCAACTTAGCACTGGTGTAAGTGGTCTTCACTTGGATGAAATGAGCTACCTTCATCAAACGATCGACTACAACCCATATCGAGTCATAGCCCGAACGAGTCCTGGGCAATCCTAGTGATAAAGTCCATGCCTAGTTTATCCCACTTCCATTCGGGTATCAACAATGGCTGTAACAATCCTGCTGGCTTCTGATGCTCTGCCTTCACTCTCTAACATACATCACAAACTGCTACATACTCCGCAATATCCTTCTTCATTCCGGTCCACCAGAAACTGTCCTTCAAATCCAGATACATCTTGGTATTTCCTGGGTGAATTGAATACGGCGAGGGCCTCTTGCAGAATCAACTTCCTGATCTCCGGGTCATTGGGCACATATACGCGGTCCTCAAACCATAAGGTGTCGTGCTCATCCTCACGAAATCCTTTAGCCTTTCGTTTGCTCATCCTTTCCTTTATCTCGGCAATCTCCTTGTCAGTCTTCTGGGCTTCTCTGATCTTATCCTTCAAAGTAGACCAAATCTCCAACGCTGCTACATAGCCTCTCGAAACTATCTCCATACATAGCTCACGAAGATCCTCTGCTAACTCCTTGGGTAAATCTCCGGTCATGTGTGAGTTGACATGGCTCTTGCGACTCAACGCATCAGCTACTACATTAGCCTTTCCAGGGTGATAGTGCAATCTCATATCATAATCCTTAATGAGCTCCAACCATCTCCTCTGCCTGAGATTCAACTCCTTCTGTGTGAAGATATACTTCAAACTCTTGTGGCCGTGTACACCTCACAATGGTTTCCAATGAGAAAATGTCTCCATGTCTTCAACGCATGCACTACGGCTGCTAACTCCAAATCATGTGTAGCATAATTCAACTCATGGGGTTTAAGTTGTCGTGAGGCATATGAAACAACTCTTCCTTCCTGCATAGGCACTGCTCCAATTCCTTGACGAGAAGTGCCGCAATACACTTGATAATCCTTGCGTTGATCTGGCAGAATCAACACTGGAGCTGTAACCAAACATTTCTTCAACTCTTGAAAACTGGCCTCACATTCCATTTGAACTTGGTGTCCTTCTTCAACAACTCCATCATGAGCTTTGCAATCTTCGAGAAATTCTCAATGAACCTCCGGTAGTATCCTGCGAGTCCAAGAAAGCTCCGGATCTCTCCAACTGACGTGGGTGCTTCCCAATTTGTCATAGTGGCCACCTTGGTGGGGTCTACTGCTATTCCTTCTCCGGATATAACATGTCCGAGGAATCCAACTTCCTTCAGCCAAAACTCACACTTGCTGAATTTGGCGTATAACTGATGTTCTTTGAGCTTCCCAAGTACCAAACGCAAATGCTCCTTATGCTCCTCTTCATTCTTCGAGTAGACCAATATGTCATCAATGAACACCACGACGAACTTATCTAAAAAATCCATAAACACCTTGTTCATCATGTTCATGAAATAGGCAGGTGCGTTAGTCAGACCAAATGACATAACGGTATACTCATATAGCCTGTACCTTGTGGTAAAAGCTGTCTTAGGTATATCCTGCTCTCAAATCTTCAGCTGGTGATATCCTGATCGCAGACCGATCTTGGAAAATACTGTAGCTCCTTGCAACTGGTCAAACAGATCATTGATCATCGGCAGTGGGTACTTGTTCTTGATCGTCACTTCATTCAATCCACGATAATCAATAACCATCCTCAACGATCCATCCTTCTTCTCCACTAGAAGCACTGGTGATCCCCAACATGACGAACTTGGGCGAATATAACCTTTATCCAGTAACTCCTTAATCTGCTTCTTAATTTCCTCCAAATCCTTTGCAGGCATCCTGTACGCTCTCTTAGATATTGGCCCTGTGCCTGGCAAAAGCTCAATCAAAAACTCAATGTCCCTATCCGGTGGCATGCTTGGCAACTCTTCTGGAAATACATCAGGGAAATCCTTCACCACTGGTACTTCCTCCTGTACAACTCCGGATAAGGAATTCACTTGAGTCCTCTTCGGCACATGCCGGGATACATACTTAATCCTTCTTCCTTCTGGGGTGGTAATCAAAATTGACTTACTGGCGCAGTTAATGTTCCCTCCATACTTAGATAACCAATTCATGCCTAATATCACATCCAGTCCTTGTGACTCCAATACTATTAGGTCTGAGGGGAACACGTAGTTAGCAATCCTTAATGGTAACCGATCACACCATAGACTAGCCATATACTCTGCTCTGGCGAGGTTACTAACATGGGTGACCTAAGGGCTTGGGTTGGCAGTTTAAACTTATCCACAAATCCCCTTGATATATATGAATGCGATGCACCAGTATCAAAAAGAACGATTGCAGTAAACGACTTAATCAAAAACTTACCTATTACTGCATCTGGCTGTGCTTCAACCTCCTCCACGCTAACGTGGTTCACTTGTCCCCTGTTGAAAGGGTTGGGCTTCTTCCCAGAGCTTCCATTGCCATTTCCATTCTTTGCTTCAGAACACTTCGTGGCATAATGTCCATTCTTCCCGCACTTGAAACAAGTAATGTGACTTAGATCCTTCTTGGCGGGCATTGCTGGGTTGGAACGGTTCTGACCGTTGCTTCCTTCATTACCATTTCCATTCTTGGGGCCACTATGGTTGTGCGAACTTCCTCCATTGTGATTGTGACCTCCATGGTTATGTTGAAGGGGCCCTCCTGAGTTCGGGGTAATGGGGTCTCTGCTGAGCTCCAGAATTGTACTTCCCTTGTCCATACTTCCTCTTGCGGTTGTCAATCTGTTGCTGCTTCCCTTCAATCATGAGAGCTCTATCTACCAACTCCTGGTAGTTGTTGAAGGTTGCCACCATCAACTACATGCTCAGCTCATCATTCAGTCCTTCCAAAAACTTCTCCTGCTTAGCAGCATCCGTAGCAACATCATCTTGGGCATAACGTGCTAACTTACTAAAATCATCCACATACTGGCCCACTGTGCGTCCTCCCTGGCGCAAGTTGCGAAACTCACGCTTCTTCATGGCCATAGCTCCTGCTGAAACATGGGCAGTGTGAAAAGCCTGCTGGAACTGGTCCCATGTGACAGTGTCGATGGGGTAAGTGGCTGTGAAATTCTCCCACCAAGATGATGCGGGTCCATCAAGCTGATGTGCGGCAAAACACACTCTCTCCGCATCTGTGCATCCTACAGTGGTCAACTCCCTTCCAATCTTGCGGAGCCAATCATCTGCAACTATCGGCTCGGTGCTACTAGAGAACACCGGCAGATTCAGCCTTAGAAAATGGGCTAGGTGATCAACAGGTGGTGGTGGTGGGTTGTTGTTGTTGTTCCCCTGATTCTGATTCTGGACTAGTATCTGCATCAATGCATTCTGCTGTTGGATCAACCGAGTGAGCTCCGGTGGGAAGGCAAATCCATTGTCGCGTCTCGGAGGCATCTGATGGGTTTGGAAAAGGTGAGAAATCAGAATAGAATGAGATCTAGAGGGAAAACACTACCCATATGCACATGAGACAAACACAAACATGTCACTTCAATCAATTCAAACAAGGGCATACAATCGGTCTAACTATCGTTACAAAAGTGCTCGGATTATTCTATATACATGGGGGAATACTACTACTGATATGGTGGTCGACTAGAAAAAATGATCGGTGGAAGACTCCATGATATCTGCTCTAGCTTCATCAACAAAGTCATCATCGGTATCGTCGGGGTCCGAGTCGGTGTCGTCGATGATGATGTAGTTCTTCGGGCAAGTGGAATCGTCGTCTTCTCCTCCTGGCGCTGGGTCTCCCATGAATACTCCTAGCTTCTTTGTCAAATCGTCATTCTTCTCCACGAGTATCGTCATTTCCTCCTCATATCCATCGTGTGTAGACTTGAGTTCTTCCTCCAGCTCCGTGATCCTAGTCATTGCCTTCTTTAGATCTATCATGCCTGCGCACATCTGGTTCTCTTGGCGACAAATGTGCTGGTTTAACTCCTAGATGAAAGCTGCAATAGATCTATCCTTCCTGGTGATGATCATCTCCCATTGCTCATCTCGGCGCCCACAAATTTGGTAGATAGTATCCTTGAGATCCTTGTGGTAAAATTCTCCAATGCGTCCCATAGTGATGTGGGCTGCCATGCTCTTTCCTAGACTCCATGTTGGTGCATCAAAGGAAAACTCTATGGGCTCAATGACTGGCATGAACGTCCTTCCTGGAACTTGAACTCGAATCATCCAACGCTCCTCTTCTGGTAAAGTGGCGATGTAGGTCCCGGTGAAGCTTGTTGTTCCGATGTTCAGGTACCTAGTAACTTCCTACAAGTGTCGTCCAAAAGGTGTATCTTCATCTGGTTGAGTGAACTTGCTCCTTGCACCCACCATCCTAAAGAGTAGAAAAGGAAGACGAGTCAGAAATGAGAAGAGAGTAGTGATCTAGGGCTTTAGCTTAGTGGTCGTGTCCTACATTCAGTGTGTGCTCTGATACCATCTTGTAGCGACCAGACCTCAAACAGTCCGATCTTTGTGCATCAGTGTCATCCCTGGATCAATAATGCTGACACGCACAATACTTGAGGATTTATAACAGAGTAGCAATCACACACTTATTACATCGAATGTCTCAAAAGAGAACTTATTACAATAAATATGGCTTAAGGCCATCTAAAATCGATAACAGCAGAAGGCTTGGAAGATAAAGTGAGTCCATCAACTCCAACGACATCACTGAGTGAAAGAAAATGACCTATGGCACCTTACTCGTCGTCTGAAAAGTCTGCAATATGAACGTTGCAGCCCGAAACGGGTCAGCACATGGAATATGCTGGCAATGTAACACATAGAGTAATGAACAGAATAAATGCTATCACTACATGCATATTTGGCTGGTGAAAGCTCTATGGTTACAGTTTTGCATAAAGCCAATTTTCCCCTAAAACAAAGGAATACATTTTATTTAACTATCATGGTGGTTGTTAAACATTGAGAAGGTTCCTCCAACTCAATCCCAATTAAGCATCATCATAAAACCCAATCAAATTATATTTAGAGTGATGAGATCAACATGATAATCCAAGAACTAGATACTCAAGATGTCCATAACCGGGGACACGGCTAACCATGATTAGTTTGTACACTCTGCAGAGGTTTGCGCACTTTTCCCCACAAGACTCGAATACATCCATGGTCGGAGATTCGAGACACAGTCTTTCTGAAGCATTGACTCTCTACTCTGGATATACAGTACCACCTACAACCCACTACATCTGCTAGTCTACCTCTTCAAGAGCTTCACGCAACTTACTCAACTATGCCAGAGCCCATATTGGCTTGTGGCTGCACACGGAAGTTTCTAGCATGAATCATCTTATGATCCCTTTGAGCCTGGGTGGCGGACCATAGGATGATCACACGGGTACTCCGGGATATCCTAGGACAACACTGGATTCTCCAGGTGCCTGACAACCACTGGGTAATCCAGGGTGCCTCAAGCAATCCACCCAGATGTGTATTTAAGTAGACACCTTAAGTTAACCATTAATTAACAATAATCACATCTGTCATGGATACACTCACCCAAACCACGTCTACGAGCAGAGCATAGCAATATAAGCATTACATAGAAGTAACTCCCAAAGGTTTGATAATAAACAGGACAATAGGTAGTACCTCATCTACTTCCCAAAACCCACATGTTAAATCAGATCCTAACGATGCAATTGTTTGAGGATTGATCTAATGCAATAAAACTGGGTAGTAAAGAGGTATGATCAAAGTGTTACTTGCCCTGCTGATGATCCGTGAAACCTAGAGACTCGTACTAGCACGCTTCGCACTCCGGGTACTGTATCGCAAATAAACAAGCATACAATAAGCACTCAACTAGAAGCACGGGTAAAACTCAAATAAGAGATCTAACCAGAAAGTTCAACTTAAGAACTCCGGGTGACAAAAAGAATCAAATCAAACAAAGCAACGAAACTCAAACTACGAAAGAAACAAGACCCGTTTACTAATCTGGACTTAAGTAAAATTTTACAGTACCAAAATCTTGTTTAAGTTGGTTAAACAGAAAGAGGGCTTTGAGACAAAAATCTAGGCGCTTGAATCGCTTGATTCCGATAAATGAGTGAAAACATAAACTAAAATGAAAATCAGGGCAGAAATCGCGATCGAAAATAATCGCGGAAAATCCCTAAAAAACTGATGAATAGGCTAACGAATGAATGTTCGCTGTCTGCGGCTAACATATGAAAACTGTTGGTTAAAATGAACATACGAACGGACGTTCGCTAAATAACTAAACTGAAAAAACTGATCTAAAAAAATAACCGCAGGTTCTAAAAAAACGAATGGTTTTCTAACGAAAACCAGCGGCGGCTGCCTCGACGAGGTCCGACGAGGGCGGCGGCAGCTCCGGCGGTGGTCGGCGACGACGGCGGGTGGCGGTGGGGTCGGCGACGGCGGCGGTGCGAGGCGCGGGACAACGACGGCGAGACGGATCCGGCGGTAGCGGGCTAGGGTTAGGGTTAGGTGGCGACGGGTGGGCTGATGGGCTGCGGGGGTCGGCGGGGGCGGCTTTTAAAGCTTGAGGCGACGGGGAGTCAGGGTCGCCCACGGCCCGTTAAGTCGGTTTCATTTTTTTAAAATAATTCCATGCAGAAAAGCAAATAAAAGAAATACTAATCGGACTCCAAAAATCCTGAAATAAAATTTTCTCGTCCTCTAAAAATATTGCGGACAAAGTGAACATTTATTTGGTCCTCTAATGCAATTTTGAGAAAACGCATATTTTTCCTAATTCAAATAAAATAGCGATAAAACTCTAAATAAAATTCTTATTTGATTTTAATATTAAATCTCCAATATTTCTTTAATTTGGGGAAGTCATTTTAACCCCTCTCTTTTATTTTTATAAAAGAAATATTCGAAGAGAAACATAATTAAAATCAAATGTTCTCTTTTCAAAATTTGAGAAAACCCAAATATGAAAATAACAAAATCCCCAACTCTCTCCGTGGGTCCTTGAGTTGCGTAGAATTTCTAGGATCAACCCAAAATGCAATAAAATATGATATGCAATGATGATCTAATGTATAAAATTCCAAATTGAAAATTTGCGATGTTACAAGAGACGTGCTTCTGTAGCTGGTTCGAATCCAGACCTAGACTGTGACTATATATGTTGCTATGCTACTCTACAAGTAATGAAACTGACATATCTAACGTTCGCTTCTCTTCTTCTCTACTTACTCTGCCTAGCATCAGAATCTGCAAGTAATGAAACTGACATATCCAACGTTCGCTTCTCCTCTTCTCTACTTTCTCTGCCTAGCATCAGAAGCTCTGGCAGCTGCAACCATGTCCGCTGGCTGCTCGTCCACCTGCTCTTCAGCAGGCAACAACCAAATATGCGCCAAGTCGCCACCCATACCATTGCCCGTGGGTCTCATCACACCCCCGCCGACACGCGCACCGCAGCCGGTTGCTCATCGCAACCCGCTGCCGTTGGTGTGGTGCCACTGCTGCAAATCACGCAGAGTTATCCGTCGCGTCTCAACCAGGATCCTCAACCCTGGATGAGTCTTCTACAAATTCCCGAATCATGGGGTAATAATATGTTTAAGTGTTGTTCTGCTGCTTTCAGTTGCTGATTTTTTTAATAGTTTGGTTGATGATCTTCCAATTTGATTCGTGCAGAAAAGGGAAGATTCGTGTGATTTGTATTTCTAGGAAGTTGCTGATGTGGGGGAGTGCAACTACGCTGATTATTTGGTTAGCCGAGGAATCCCAATACCGGCAGGTTGGGGTGTTGGACAAGTAACTGAAGGAACGACAGAAGAGGAAGACGCAGAGCAGAAGGTTAAAGATGCAGTTCCTTTGATCATGGCCAAGTAACAGATGCTGAATGGCCTTGACAGCAATGAGGAGATGAAAGAGCTTGTGAAGATAATGGACAAAATCGATGTGCTTTGTAGGATGATTGTCTCTTTATTTGCAGTGTATGTAGCACTCGTGATGTATTCAGTGGCTATGACATGGGCACTTTGCTGAAACTAGTAATGAATGAAACTTGTGTAGCAGGCTGGGCGTAGTGTTGTGAACATCTAATGATTTCTATTAACGGAAATCAGGGGGTATCCCCTTTTTCTCATAAATAAATAAATAGCAGAGGCCCTTTTGGTAATAAATAAATAAATTAGTAGAGGCCCTGTCGGGTCAGGTTTGTTCTCATTCGAAGACATCGAGCAAATTGCAGTCCAACAGCAAACTATGTCATGAAATTCAAGTTTCACAGCCAAATATGAGTAAAACTAAACAACATCATGTTTTAGTCGTCATACAATCACCAAACACAAGTCAGCATACATAACAAGTGATGTTCTAACAAGAAAATACTAAACAACATGTTCATCAGGTTTCAGTTGTCATTGCAAACACAATTTCACATAGTAGATAAAAAACGTCTTCTGACAGGCAAATACGACAAAAGCAATGTAATCATCATCCGCAGTAGAAGCGTCAACATATTCGCCATGTGTATCAGTCTGAATCATAATTCCCCATGGTGTCATCTTCTTCTTCGTTCTCAACGTCCTCGAACGTTGGCTTCTTCTTGAACAACTCTTGTATGTCCACGGCACGATAGGCAATCTTTTCACCGGCATCATTGACGTGATGGTTCTCAAAGATATTAGGAACATCTGTGTTATCTTGTACATCAGGAGCAGTGTAAGCATCATCTTATTGTGCAACTTCATAAAACGAGTTCCTCTGCTCAAACCTTTGCAATACTCTCCAGTCATCGCTATGTGCAAATGTGTACAACAACAACAACAACAACAACAAAGCCTTTAGTCCCAAGCAAGTTGGGGTAGGCTAGAGGTGAAACCCATAAGATCTCGCAACCAACTCATGGCTCTGGCACATGGATAGCAAGCTTTCATGCACCCCTGTCCATAGCTAGCCCTTCGGTGATACCCCAATCCTTCAGGTATCTTTTAACGGACTCCTCCCATGTCAAATTCGGTCTACCCCGCCCTCTCTTGACATTCTCCGCACGCTTTAGCCATCCGCTATGCACTGGAGCTTCTGGAGGCCTGCGCTGGATATGCCCAAACCATCTCAGACGATGTTGGACAAGCTTCTCTTCAATTGGTGCTACCCCAACTCTATCTCGTATATCATCATTCCGGACTCGATCCTTCCTCGTGTGGCCACACATCCATCTCAACATACGCATCTCCGCCACACCTAACTGTTGAACATGTCGCCTTTTAGTCGGCCAACACTCAGCGCCATACAGCATTGCGGGTCGAACCACCGTCCTGTAGAACTTGCCTTTTAGCTTTTGTGGCACTCGCTTGTCACAGAGAATGCCAGAAGCTTGGCGCCACTTCATCCATCCAGCTTTGATCCGATGGTTCACATCTTCATCAATACCCCCATCCTCCTGCAGCATTGACCCCAAATACCGAAAGGTGTCCTTCTGAGGTACCCCCTGACCATCAAGGCTAACCTCCTCCTCCTCACACCTAGTAGTACTGAAACCGCACATCATGTACTCGGTTTTAGTCCTACTAAGCCTAAACCCTTTCGATTCCAAGGTTTGTCTCCATAACTCTAACTTCCTATTTACCGCCGCCCGACTATCATCAACTAGCACCACATCATCCGCAAAGAGCATACAACATGGGATATCTCCTTGTATATCCCTTGTGACCTCATCCATCACCAATGCAAAAAGATAAGGGCTCAAAGCTGAACCCTGATGCAGTCCTATCTTAATCGGGAAGTCATCAGTGTCGACATCACTTGTTCGAACACTTGTCACAACATTATCGTACATGTCCTTGATGAGGGTAATGTACTTTGCTGGGACTTTGTGTTTCTCCAAGGCCCACCACATGACATTCCGCGGTATCTTATCATAGGCCTTCTCCAAGTCAATGAACACCATATGCAAGTCCTTCTTTTGCTCCCTATATCTCTCCATAAGCTGTCGTACCAAGAAAATGGATTCCATGGTCGACCTCCCCGGCATGAAACCAAACTGGTTTTTGGTCAAATGTGTCTTCCAAGAAAAATATCTGTGTTGCTTGATTTGCTAAAATAAAAGGCTCGTTGGTCTGGTACGCCGCCTTGACATTGATGGATTTGAAATAATCATCAGCTCTAGATTTTGCGATCCTGGAAAACAGGTTATACCAACGACAGCACAATGGAACCACACATTGATGATCCTCGAAACTGGAGATATACTGCAACTAAACAATGTCTGTTATGTTAGCATACATTTTAGTTGTCTCTTTGTCATACATATCCATGCTCATGATGGCACTATTTTGTGTCTTCCTACCTTCGTCTCGTGCAAGGGTATTGTAGCGTGCATCTCCAACAATGCAAGATTCATAATGTCTTACCCGAGTATCAGGACTCATTGCTAGTGAGTAAAGGGCATCATCAACTGCCTGCCCATCCTCCCGCATCTTCTTAACCTATGGTTAGAAAATAGACAAGCTGATCATCTTATGTACTCAATATATTAAAAAAACTGACAGTATAATTCAAAAGCTTACATGTCTTGAACCATTTCGCAAATCCTGCCATAACCAGTTTGTCAATGTTTCTTGTATTTTGTGGCAGTAACTCCTTTTTGTAGATGCTGCACAACATAGTGATCACGTCAAACATCTAAATATATAAGAATGTGCTGCAAGTTTAGTAGATTACGATGTATAAGCTGTAGTACTTAGCACTTACTTGATATAAGGTAGTATCTCAGGACAGTTATTCAACATATACCAAACCATTTTGTCCAAATCTTTAGGTTTGTCCTCTTGTCGACTCTTCCCTGTAACTCGAACAGAATAATCGAAAACATTGAGCCCGGGATTGTCTTCATCCACCTCTTTGCTAAGCTGATCAGCTGTTTCAATGTATTTTGAGCAGAATGTCAATGCTTTTGTAGCAATGTAGGCCTCTGCAATGGAACCCTCGGGTCTAGCTCTATTCCTAACATAGCCCTTGAAAGTGCCTAGCCGCCTTTCAATAGGGTACATCCAGCCATACTGTATTGGACCTCTAAGTAGTGCCTCATCAGGTAGATGAACAACCAAATGCACCATCACATCAAAGAAGGCTGGAGGATATATCCTATGAAGGTCGCATAGGATAGTTGGTATCTTGTCTCTAAGACGCTCCAAATCATCTATCCTGGTATTTCTACTGCAGTGTTCCCTAAAGAATTGTCCCAACTCTGCAACTGCTCTGTATAAGTCAGGGCGGCCCAATCCTCTAAGGATAACAGGTAAAACCCTTTGAAGTTGGACATGGCAGTCATGAGTTTTCAACCCTTGTACCTTGTTTCCATCTGCACTGACTCTCCTTTCAGGGTTGGAAGCAAATCCATGTGGGAATCTCACACGTGACAGAACCTCACATAATTCTTTTCTTTTTACCTTGTCGAAGACGTACATAGCTGGTGCCATATCCCGTGGTTTACCTTCATCTTGCACCTGCAAATCCTGTCTGATACCCAGGTGTGTCAAATCAATCCTAGATTTTAAGGTATCTTTCGTCTTGCCTTCAATATTAAGAAGTGTGCCGATAATGCTATCACATATATTTTTCTCGATGTGCATCACATCAAGATTATGCCGCAGATCCAAATCTTTCCAATACTCCAAGTCCCACAAAGTGGACCCGCGGGTAAACAATAATATCTCTTCTACCCTGCCACGCTTCCTTTTCCCGCTACCATTATCAGGATGGTTTCCTGGTGTAATATGCCTGACCTTCTCTAATTCCACTTGCAACTCATCGGCGATGAGCCTCTTTGGCGCATCACGGTTTTCATGCTTTCCATTGAACACATGTCTTCGGTATTTTCTAGGATGCGGCTTGTCCTTTGCAAGGAAACAACGGTGTCCAATGTAACAGATCTTGCTAAGTATTGCGTATGACAGCGGATTCCTGTCACAACGAACACATGCATTGTAACCATGTGTCGTTTGCCCTGACATAGTTCCCAAAGCTGGATAATCATGGATGCACACGGAGAAAGAAATCAGCTGGTGGGCTGCTATATAGGTCTCGAGTGAGAACACCCCTCCATAGCTATTGAAGTTCCTCCACAAGAGGCTTCATGAACAAATCAAAATCCTTTCCAGGACTTTTTGGACCTGGGATGAGCAAGGCCATCATGTAGTTTGATTCTTTGGTGCAGACATTTGGAGGCATGTTGTAAGGGATAACAAGCACTGGCCACATGCTATATGTGGCGCTCTGATGGCCAAATGGGTTAAATCCATCTGAAGCTAAGCCAAGTCTAATGTTTCTCGGGTCAGCAACAAACTTTTCATGTTTCTGATTAAAGCTTTTCCACTCACTACCATGTGATGGATGGCTCATTACATTTTGATCTCTGTACTCCTGGTTCCTAGAATTCCACAGTACATCCTCTCTTGTTTCAGCATCATGAAACAACCTCTACAATCTTGGTGTAATTGGAAAATGATTCAGAACATTATGAGGAATCCTCTTCACAACATCGCCATCTTTCCATCTTGATGATTTGCACTTCGGGCATTCACTTAAGTTGGCATAATCCTTCCAGAACAGTACACAACTATTCTTACAATCATGGATCATATCATATCCAATTCCAACTGCACGAAGGAAATTCTTCATTTTACTGTAGGTGTGTGGCAGCTCAGACGCATCTGGGAAAGCTTTGCGGAAAGCAGCCAACATCGCATCGAATGATTTGTTGGTCATCCGCTTAGATGTCTTCACCTGAAGAAAGGTGACCATAGCTGAGAATACTGACAGCTTATTTCCTGGGGTGACAGCCATGTTGCATTGTTCCAACATGCAGGCCCACCGTTTTTCTTCTGCAGGTGAAAGTTCACGGAATGCACGAGCATTTCGTAGAATTGTTTCAATGTTGGTCAAACTCACTGGCTCCGCCACCACCTCCTCCTCCTCTTCCACTTGAGCATCAGGCAGATCAAGATGGTGATCTGCTACTTCCACATAGTCAATAACATTGACGTTCACAGCTTCACCATGATGAACCCACCTAGTATATGTGACCGATATCCCATACAGGTGTAGATGATTTTGCACAGTTGACTGGGGTCTTCTAACTAAATTCATACAACTGCTACACAGGCAGAGCACATCTGATTTCGGACCATCGTACTCAGCTCTGATAAAGTTCATGAAGTTTTCAACCCCCTCGACATACGCAACGGAGAATCTTCGAGCAGAAGTTATCCAAGTCATGTCCATCTGTTAGACATACAAATTAGTTCTTCTACTAGATATTACAGGAAAAACATATATGCTTTTTTATGAAGTCCAAAAGAAAATACCTAGGTCAATGTCTAAAGCTATGGCAAGATATTTGGACGAGCAGATCTAAGTAACGAAATATATGTAAAGCTAATTCAGCAAATAGATTTGACTGCTAAATTATGGCAGGCTGTTTTAGCAGTCAATGAGGCCAAGCACACAGCCATCGAACTATCGAAGGCCATCGCAGCAACAAAGATCGAGTATAAAACGGTGTAGAGCTATTTCACCTAACAGATTGGCTACTAGACCATGGCAATCTATGTCACAATAAATATATGGCAGGATATTTTAGCAACTAATCGGCCTTGGCATGCCATCTCCGCTAAGCAGATTGAGTGCAGAAAAGGGCAAGGAAGCTTCTTAAGCAAAGCATATTGACTGTAAACTACTTCGGCAAACAGTGAGATTTAACAACGTCTATCAGCTAACATACAACGCTACACCGACATGCACGGGGCCTCATTCTAGAATGCGCATACCGTGGGAGAAGCTGACCGCCGTGCATATCCACACGAACATCACCAGCGGTGGCGGCGCTGACCGCCGTGCGCCTCCACAAGAAGGTCACCAGCGGTGGCGGCGTGGCTACGGGACGACAGTCTACGAGAACGTACTGTGGGAGCGAGAGGATCGCCGTGCGTCCCCTCGATGAACCGCGGCGCCACGTATTGGCGTGGCGGGGAGGTGGCTTTGGTGGAGTGAATGGAGTGGAGGGGAACGGGGGGCGGGGGTTTGGGGAATATTATTGGCTAGTTGGCCGAAGGGCGGTTGAATCTAGGATTTGGGGGGGGGGGAAGTATTTTCGTGCGGTAGGCAGGGGGACTTTGGCATGGTCGGTTTCTCCAAGTGCAGTCCCACGTGTCAGTGAAGAGGCAAGCCGAAGCGCGTTCCGTTTGCGTGAGCCGTGTGCAGGACCGAACGTGTGTGGGGTGCAATGCGACCGCGACAGGGGTGCTATGAGTGTACCACCTTTTTTCCTTTTAAACTAGGTAATTCGCCCCTTCAAAAAAAACTTGTTGCTTCGCGCGATCCATCGATACTACTACTAGTAATCAGGTAATCCCGACTAAAATGGCGCGGCTGGGTCTTTTCCCGCGCGATATGCTGGGAGGTTGGCTTAGTTGGGTTTTTTAGGACGAGTAATGCTACACCTACGTAGTCCCAGTTATGTAATTAACATAATGTGAAACGTGTGAGCTGTTGATTGTAGATTGGGGGGGGGGAGGGGCCCACCACCATGAAAATCAGGGGAGGAGAGAGAGAGAGAGAGGCAATTTACGTTAACCCATTCGTAGGTTCCCGTAGATGTAGAAAGATGTGAAATGCGTGAATGTCCATTTGCAGATAAGGCCTTCCCTCGTTCATCCTTTTCTCCCACAAGATCTTGATCTTCCGTGCAATGCACGGGCATCTTGCTAATACTCCTACAATATACTATATTATTGTGAAAGTTCATATACACCGGCTGAGATTAAAGCAAACACGACAGATTTTCAGTACATTTTAAACTTTTATAGGATAGAAAAATAAAAGAAACCCGACCCTAAACCTATTCTTCGGCAGCGACTGACATCCTCCATCTGCGATCTCCATGTACGGGGGAGGGGTTCAAGACCCGTGAAGTGAAGGCGCGGTCTCCGGCGAGGAAAAGTAGAACACGGGAGACGGACCGGCCAGTTGGCACACCATGCCCTGCCGCCTCCCATGCCCTACTCATCCTCAGAGGAGTCCCTGACCTCAGTGGTGCCGGATGATGTCTACCACACAACCTTCTTCTTGTAGACGTTGTTGGGCCTGCAAGTGCGCAGGTTTGTAGGACAGTAGCAAATTTCCCTCAAGTGGATGACCTAAGGTTTATCAATCCGTGGGAGGCGTAGGATGAAGATGGTCTCTCTCAAACAACCCTGCAACCAAATAACAAAGAGTCTCTTGTGTCCCCAACACACCCAATACAATGGTAAATTGTATAGGTGCACTAGTTCGGCGAAGATATGGTGATACAAGTGCAAAATAGATAGTAGATATAGGTTTTTGTAATCTGAAAATATAAAAACAGCAAGGTAACTAATGATAAAAGTGATTGTAAACGGTATTGCAATGATAGGAAACAAGGCCTAGGGTTCATACTTTCACTAGTGCAAGTTCTCTCAACAATAATAACATATATAGATCATATAACAAGCCCTCAACATGCAACAAAGAGTCACTCCAAAGCCACTAATAGCGGAGAACAAACGTAGAGATTATGGTAGGGTACGAAACCACCTCAAAGTTATTCTTTCGGATCGATCTATAAAAGAGTTCGTACTAGAATAACACGTTAAGACACAAATCAACCAAAACCCTAATGTCACCTAGATACTCCATTGTCACCTCAAGTATCCGTGGACATGATTATACGATATGCATCACACAATCTCAGATTCATCCAACCAACACAAAGTACTTCAAAGAGTGCCCCAAAGTTTCTACCGGAGAGTCAAGAACATGTGCCAACCCCTATGCATAGGTTCATGGGTGGAACCCGCAAGTTAGTTACCAAAACATACATCAAGAGGCACGTGAAATCCCATTGTCACCACAGATAAACACAGCAAGACATACATCAAGTGTTCTCAAATAAAGACTCAATCCAATAAGATAACTTCAAGAGGGAAACTCAATTCATCACAAGAGAGTAGAGGGGGGGGGGGGAGAAACATCATAAGATCCAACTACAATTGCAAAGCTCGGGATACATCAAGATCCTGCCATAGAGGGAACACGAGAGAGAACACGAGAGAGAGAGATCAAACACATAGCTACTGGTACATACCCTCAGCCCCGAGCGTGAACTACTCCCTCCTCGTCATGGAGAGCGTCGGGATGATGAAGATGGCCACCGGTGATGGATTCCCCCTCCGACAGGGTGCCGGAATGGGCTCCCAAGAGGTTTTTGGTGGCTACAGAGGCTTGCGGCGGCGGGACTCCCGATCTAGCTTGATATTCGATGGTTTTAGGGTACGTAGGCTTATATAGGCGAAGAAGTCGGTCGGGAGGTGCTCAAGGGGGCCACGAGACAGGGGGCCACCACCCTGTAAGGGGGGCGCGGCCTCCTCTCTCGTGGCCTCCTCGAGGATCTTCTGACGTGGACTCCAAGTCTCTAGGATCATATTCTTGCAAAAAATCACGCTGCCGAAGGTTTCATTCTGTTTGGACTCTGTTTGATATTCCTTTTCTTCGAAATACTGAAACAGGCAATAAAACAACAATATGGGCTGGGCCTCCGGTTAGTAGGTTAGTCCCAAAAATGATATAAATGTGTAAAATAAAGCCCATAAACATCCAAAAGGGGTAATATAATAGCATGGAACAATCAAAAATTATAGATACGTTGGAGACGCATCAAGCATCCCCAAGCTTAATTCCTACTCGTCCTCGAGTAGGTAAATGATAAAAACAGAATTTTTGATGTGGAATGCTAACTAGCATAATTCTCAATGTAATTTTCTTTATTGTGGCATGAATGTTCAGATCCAAATGAATACAAAATAAAAGTTCATATTGATAAAGGAAATAGTAACACTTCAAGCATAATAATCAAAGTAATCATGTCCTCTCAAAATAACATGGCAAAAGAAAGTTCATCCCTACAAAATCATATAGTTAGGCTATGCTTCATTTTCGTCACACAAAGATGTTCCCAACTTCTATACCCCCGATGACAAGCCAAGCAATTGTTTCATACTTCAATAATCTGAAACTTTTTCACCTTCACGCAATACATGAGCGTGAGCCATGGATATAGCACTATGGGTGGAATAGAACATGATGATGGGGATTGTGTGGAGAAGACAAAAAAGGAGGAAGTCTCACATTGACGAGGATAATCAACGGGCTATGGAGATGCCCATCAATTGATGTCAATATGAGGAGTAGGGATTGCCATGCAACGGATGCACTAGAGCTATAAATGAATGCTCAACAAAATAAAACTAGTGGGGGTGCATCCAACTTGCTTGCTCATGAAGACCTAGGGCATTTGAGGAAGCCCATTGTAGGAATATACAAGCCAAGTTATATAATGAAAAATTCCCACTAGTATGAAAAAGACAACTTATGAGACTCACTATATGAAAAACATGGTGCTACTTTGAAGCACAATATATGAGACTCACTACATGAATAACAAGGTGCTACTTTGAAGCACAAGTGTGGAAAAAGAGATAGTAACATTGCCCTTTTTATTTTTTTATTTTTTTGTTTTTCTCCTTTTTTTATTTTTTTTTATTTTTTGGGCCTTTCTTTTTTTCTTTCTTTTGGCCTTTCTTCTTTTTTTCTTTTTTTTTCTTTGGGCAATGCTCTAATAATGATGATCATCACACTTCTATTACAACATATGAATTACAACTCGAAACTAGAACAAGATATGACTCTATATGAATGCCTCCGGCGGTGTATCGGGATGGTGCAATGAATCAAGAGTGGCATGTATGAAAAATAATGCATGGTGGCTTTGCCACAAATACGATGTCAACTACATGATCATGCAATGGCAATATGGCAAAAGTAAAGTATGTCATGATGATGATGAACGGAACGGTGGAAAGTTGCATGGCAATATATCTCGGAATGGCTATGGAAATGCCATAACAGGTAGGTATGGTGGCTGTTTTGAGGAAGATATAAGGAGGTTTATGTGTGATAGAGCGTATCGTATCACGGGGTTTGGATGCACCGGCGAAGTTTGCACCAACTCTCAAGGTGAGAAAGGGCAATGCACGGTACCGAAGAGGCTAGCAAAGGCGGAAAGGTAAAAGTGCGTATAATCCATGGACTCAACATTAGTCAAAAGAACTCATATACTTATTGCAAAAATTTAGAAGTCATCAAAAATCAAGTACTACGCGCATGCTCCTAGGGGGATAGATTGGTAGAAAAATACCATCGCTCGTCCCCGACCGCCACTCATAAGGATGCACAAGCCAGGTACACTTCATGTTTCAAATTTGTTACACAACTGTAACGATACGTGCATGCGACAGGATTTGCTAACTTCAACACAAGCATTCTTTAAATTCATAATCACCCAAATAGCATGATTTTAATATCACTACCTCCATATCTCAAAACAATTATCAAGTATCAAATTGATCATAGCATCCAATTCACTTCCTATGATAGTTTTTATTATACCCAACTTGGATGCCTACCATTCTAGGACCAATTTTATAATCATAGCAAATACCATGCTGTTCTAAAAGACTCTCAAAAAGATATAAGTGAAGCATGAGAGACTAGCAATTTCTACAAAATATAACCACCGCCGTGCTCTAAAGGATATAAGTCATGCACTAGAGCAAATGACAAACTACTCCGAAAGATATAAGTGAAGATCAATGAGTAGTCGAATAATTGTGCAACTATGTGAAGACTCTCTAACATTAAAGAATTTAAGATCTTGGTATTGCATTCCAACAACAAGCAAAACAAAATAAATGACAATGCAAGGACAACACAACTCATGTGAAGAAGCAAAAACTTAGGCTCAACCGATACTAACCGATAATTGTTAAAGAAGAAAGGTGGGATGACCACCGGGACATCCCCAAGCTTAGATGCTTGAGACTTCTTGAAATACTATCTTGGGGTGCCTTGGGCATCCCCAAGCTTGAACTTGTCTGTCTCCTTAATTCCTCTCATATCATGGTTTCTCTTTTTATCAAAAGCTTCATCCACACCAAACTCAACAACTCGTGAGATAGGTTAGTATAAACCAATGCAAAACCGTATCATTTTCTACTGTAACAAATCACTAAAATTATTATTCAACATTGCATAGTAAATTCCTCTTCATATTTAATACTCCTATCCTCAAATAGAATCATTAAACAAGCAAACATATGCAAACAATGCAAACATAACAGCAATCTGCCAAAACAGTACAGTCTGTAAAGAATGCAAGAGTATCTATACTTACCTAACTCCAAAAATTATGAAATAAAATTCCCACTGTAGTAAATTTATCAGAGCTAATTATGCAAAAGGTTTGAACATTATATCATGCTCCGACTTTTCTAGGGAATTTTTGCAACATCGGTAAACTTTCTGTTTTCAAACAGCAACATGTGTACTAGCAAAATAAGCATAGCAAAGGCTATCCTTGACATTTTTATTGAAAATAAAGATGAAAGCCATTATTCTAAGTAACATCAAGCAAAAACTAACAAAATAAAATGACGCTCCAAGAAAAACACATATCATGTGGCGAATAAAAAAATAGCCCCAAGTAAAGTTACTGATGAACGAAGACGAAAGAGGGGATGCCATCCGGGGCATCCCCAAGCTTAGGCTCTTGGTTGTACTTGAATATTACCTTGGGGTGCCTTGGGAATCCCCAAGCTTAGGCTCTTGCCACTCCTTATTCCATATTCCATCGAATCTTTACCCAAAACTTGAAAACTCCACAACACAAAACTCAACAGAAAACTCGTAAGCTCCATTAGTATAAGAAAATAAAACCACCACTTAGGTACTGTAATGAACTCATTCTAAATTCATATTTGTGTAATATCTACTGTACTTCAACTTATCTATGGCTCATACCCTCTGATACTACTCATAGATTCATCAAAATAAGCAAACAACACATAGAAAACAGAATCTGTCAAAAACAGAACAGTCTGTAGTAATCTGTATCAAACGTATATTTCTGGAAATCCAAAACTCCTACTAAATTAGGAAGTGCTAAGCAATTTGTGTACCAATCCATAGCAAAAAGAATAAGATAAGGAGCACGTTTCTGTGAATTAACAAAACTAAATTACTGGGTGCAAAAGTTTCTGATTTTCAGCAGGATCAACACAACTATCACCGTAAGCTATCCTAAAGGTCTTACTTGACACTTTATTGAAACAAAAGCTATAAAACATGATTACTACAGTAGCATAATCATGTGGACACACAAAAACAGTAAAGGTAAATATTGGGTTGTCTCCCAACAAGCGCTTTTCTTTAATGCCTTTTAGCTAGGCATGATGATGACAATGATGCTCGCATAAAAGATAAGAACTGAAACATAACGGGAGCATCATGAAGCATATGACTAGCATATTTAAGTCTAACCCACTTCCTATGCATAGGGATTTTGCGAGCAAATAACTTATGGGAACAATAATCAACTAGCATAGGAAGGTAAAACAAGCATAACTTCAAGATTTTAAGCACATAGAGAGGAAACTTGATATTATCGCAATTCCTACAAGCATAAATTCCTCCCTCATAATAAATTTCAGTAGCATCATGAATGAATTCAACAATATAACCAACACCTAAAGCATTCTTTTCATGATCTACAAGCATAGTAAATTTACTACTCTCCACATAAGCATAATTCTTCTCATCAATAGTAGTGGGAGCAAACTCAACAAAATAATTATCATGTGAGGCATAATCCAATTGAAAACTAAAATCATGATGACAAGTTTCATGGTTATCATTATTCCTAATAGCATACAAGTCATCACAATAATCATCATATATAGCAACTTTGTTCTCATAATCAATTGGAACCTCTTCCGAAATAGTGGATTCATCACTAAATAAAGTTGACACTCTTCCAAATTCACTTTCCTCAATATAATCATAATAAATAGGAGGCATGCTTTGATCATAATAAATTTGCTCATCAAAACTTGGGGGACAAAAAATTATCATCTCCATCAAACATAGCTTCCCCAAGCTTGTGGCTTTGCATATCATTAGCATCATGGATATTCAAGGAATTCATACTAACAACATTGCAATCATGCTCATCATTCACATATTTCATGCCAAGCATTTTAATGCATTCTTCTTCTAGCACTTGAGCACAATTTTCTTTTCCATCATACTCACGAAAGATATTAAAAAGATGAAGCGTATGAGACAAACTTAACTCCATTTTTTTGTAGTTATCTTTTATAAACTAAACTAGTGATAAAAAAAGAAACAAAAAGATTTGATTGCAAGATCTAAAGATATACCTTCAAGCGCCAACCTCCCCGGCAATGGCGCCAGAAAAGAGCTTGATGTCTACTACACAACCTTCTTCTTGTAGACGTTGTTGGGCCTGCAAGTGCACAGGTTTGTAGGACAGTAGCAAATTTCCCTCAAGTTGATGACCTAAGGTTTATAAATCCGTGGGAGGCGTAGGATGAAGATGGTCTCTCTCAAACAACCCTGCAACCAAATAACAAAGAGTCTCTTGTGTCCCCAACACACCCAATACAATGGTAAATTGTATAGGTGCACTAGTTCGGCGAAGAGATGGTGATACAAGTGCAAAATAGATAGTAGATATAGGTTTTTGTAATCTGAAAATATAAAAACAGCAAGGTAACTAATGATAAAAGTGAGCGTAAACGGTATTGCAATGATAGGAAACAAGGCCTAGGGTTCATACTTTCACTAGTGCAAGTTCTCTCAACATTAATAACATAGATAGATCATATAACAAGCCCTCAACATGCAACAAAGAGTCACTCCAAAGCCACTAATAGCGGAGAACAAACGTAGAGATTATGGTAGGGTACAAAACCACCTCAAAGTTATTCTTTTGGATCGATCTATAAAAGAGTTCGTACTAGAATAACACCTTAAGACACAAATCAACCAAAACCCTAATGTCACCTAGATACTCCATTGTCACCTCAAGTATCCGTGGGCATGATTATACGATATGCATCACACAATCTCAGATTCATCCAACCAACACAAAGTACTTCAAAGAGTGCCCCAAAGTTTCTACCGGAGAGTCAAGAACATGTGCCAACCCCTATGCATAGGTTCATGGGTGGAACCTGCAAGTTGGTTACCAAAACATACATCAAGAGGCATGTGAAATCCCATTGTCACCACAGATAAACACGGCAAGACATACATCAAGTGTTCTCAAATAAAGACTCAATCCAATAAGATAACTTCAAGAGGGAAAGTCAATTCATCACAAGAGAGTAGAGAGGGGGAGAAACATCATAAGATCCAACTACAATAGCAAAGCTCGGGATACATCAATATCGTGCCATAGAGGGAACAAGAGAGAGAACACGAGAGAGAGAGAGAGATCAAACACATAGATACTGGTACATACCCTCAGCCCCGAGGGTGAACTACTCCCTCCTTGTCATGGAGAGCGCCGGGATGATGAAGATGGCCACCGGTGATGGATTCCCCCTCCGGCAGGGTGCCGGAACGGGCTCCCGAGAGGTTTTTGGTGGCTACAGAGGCTTGTGGCGGTGGAACTCCCGATCTATCTTAATATTCGATGGTTTTAGGGTACGTAGGCTTATATAGGCGAAAGAAGTCGGTCGGGAGGTGCTCGAGGGGCCCACGAGATAGGGGGCCACCACCCTGTAAGGGGGGCGCGGCCTCCTATCTCGTGGCCTCCTCGAGGATCTGCTGACGTGGACTCCAAGTCTCCAGGATCATATTCTTCCAAAAAAATCACGCTGCCGAAGGTTTCATTCTGTTTGGACTCCGTTTGATATTCCTTTTCTTCGAAATACCGAAACAAGCAATAAAACAACAATATGGGCTGGGCCTCCGATTAGTAGGTTAGTCCCCAAAATGATATAAATGTGTAAAATAAAGCCCATAAACATCCAAAAGGGGTAATAGAATAGCATGGAACAATAAAAAATTATAGATACGTTGGAGACATATCATCGGACGTTGGACGACGACAAGTAGGACGTGTGGCTCACGGTGCTCCCGTCGTCGGCTGGCAGCATGGCCACCGCTTGTGGGGCGACTTGAGTGAGGGCGGCAACCTCGAGCTTCATCCCTGAAGACCAGCTCTCCCGTAGAGCGTTCGCGCTTGCGGTCATGGCGGATGTGGTGCCAGGTAGGAGGACGATGCACTATGGTGTGGAGGTTAGCTGGGCGTTGCCGCTTTAAGTAGCGCATTCCGGTGAGGCCAAGCGTCCTGGTGCGTCATTAAGTTGTCTGAGTTGGTTCCTCGGGCACCGAGCCTCTTAACGACAGCATACGGACGGACGACATGAATGCGGGCAACTGGCATCGGCTGGGAACGCACCGCACGGCGGTGCAAGGGACGATGATTTTTGGTGTGCCAGGGTAGTCAGCTGTGGTCATGGCAACGTTGGAGATGCCCTTTGCTCACATGCGATCGATGCATGTCATTGAAAAAGCAAGACGACCCGGCATGGTCTCAGGTCCTGAGGATGCAGTTGGCCGCGCTACACCACTCCGCGGACGCGTCCCGGTGCCCCGTGAATCCTCGACGAGCCGGGTGTTGGGGTGTGTTTGGATTGTGGCCAAAGTGCACCTTACCAAAATTTTGGTCATGACCCAAAGATTGGTCTTTGTTTGGATGGTTGCCATTTTTTTGGCATGCCAATGAACTCTAGCCAACTCTAGTTCATTTTTCTTGCTGATGTCGGCCAAATCATGGGCAACCAAAACCTCAACCAAAATTTTGGCTACCCAATGCTTTGATGGGGCAACCTTGGGCACAAACCAAACATATTGTTGGCCGTGCCACAACACTAACGCCACTGTCGGTGTCAAACCCGGCGGATCTCAGGTAGGGGGTCCCGAACTATGCGTCTAGGCGGATGGTAATAGGAGACAAGGGACACGATGTTTTTACCTAGGTTCGGGCCCTCTCGGTGGAAGTAAAACCCTACTCCTGCTTGATTAATATTGATGATATGGGTAGTACAAGAGTAGATCTACCACGAGATCAAGGAGGCTAAACCCTAGAAGCTAGCCTATGGTATGATTGTTGTTCGTCCTAAGGACTAAAACCCTCCGGCTTATATAGACACCGGAGAGGGCTAGGGTTACACAGAGTCGATTACAATGGTAGGAGATCTACATATCCGTATCGCCAAGCTTTCCTTCCACGCTAAGGAAAGTCCCATCCGGACACGGGACGGAGTCTTCAATCTTGTATCTTCATAGTCTTGGAGTCCGGCCAAAGATGATAGTTAGGCTATCCGGACACCCCCTAGTCTAGGACTCCCTTAGTAGCCCCTGAACCAGGCTTCAATGACGATGAGTCCGGCGCGCATATTGTCTTCGGCATTGCAAGGCGGGTTCCTCCTCCGAATAATTGATAGAAGTTTTTGAACACCAGGATAGTGTCCGGCTCTGCAAAATAAGCTCCACATACCACCGTAGAGAGAATAATATTTACACAAGTTCAATCTGCTGACGTACTTCGCGGCATGACGTCACACCACGGCCAAGCCTTTATTCGAATTGTTTTTATTGTTCCACCTTAGCGCGTTTAGTGAAGCGGTTTCCTTGGCACGTCTTGTCGAAGCAGAGATCATGTCCCCTTATTCCGGGATTCTCATCAATACGGGTGTGGGTAACCCAACCGCGCCATTGATTACGACGCTTGGGAGATAAGCGAGTTTTACTAGGCTGGTGGGGACGCATAGTTTCGTCCGTCCATATAAGGGGATAAGGATCCACCTTTTTACCTATGCCTTCTTCCTCCTTTGCTTATCCATCTCCGCGCACTCGAGCTCCAGCGCCCAAGTCCGCACATCTCGCCTCGACCTTCTCCAACCATGTCCGGAGCGGGAGGCAGGTGGATGGCCTCCTCCGTCATGGAGGGGCACATCAAAAGGTTGCACAAGGCCGGATACTTGTCCGGCGACATTGTGCATCGGCTCCCCGACGAGGGACAGCTCATCCCCACCCCCAGGCCCCATGAGAGGGTGGTATTCCTTCCCCATTTCCTCCGCGGATTGGGCTTCCCACTCCACCCCTTTGTCCGGGGGCTCATGTTCTACTATGGCCTGGATTTCCATGATCTGGCCCCGAATTTCATCCTCAACATCTCGGCATTCATCGTCGTGTGCGAGGCCTTCCTCTACATCCAGCCCCACTTCGGCTTATGGCTGAAGACTTTTAATGTCAAGCCGAAGGTAGTGGGCGGCTGCCAAGCGGAGTGCGGAGGCGCCATGGTGGGTAATATGCCCAACATCACATGGCTTGAGGGCGCCTTCGTGGAAACCATCAAAGGGTGGCAATCGGGATGGTTCTACATCACCGAGCCGCGTGACCCTAAATGGGCAGCGGCCCCCGAATTCAGATCTGGCATCCCCACACGGCTCACCTCCTGGAAAGAGAAGGGCCTGAAATGGGGTGATTCGGAGGAGCTGACCGGACTTCAATCCTGTGTCCAAACCCTGGTGAACAAGAAGCTCAAGCTTGTCAACATAGTCCAGGTCATGCTCATCCGCCGGATTCTCCCGTGCCAACAACGGGCCTTCAACTTGTGGGAGTTCGATCGGGCACAGCACCCGACCTTGAGCAGGCTCTTCGACACTACATACGAAGATGCCTGGAAGGTGCTGTTCAAGGGCTCCGAGGCTCCCGCATCCGCTTCCGAAGATCGCGGATTCAGCTCGCAGCGTCAAGCCGGCGAGGTAAGCTATTTTACCCTTTACGGGACACTTGTTTTCCATAGTTTGACTCTATGCGGGATCTAAACTCCCTCTACCTTTAACAGGCCTGGCAGAAGACGTCCGGGCAGGTTAACTGTCCGGCTCCCTTGCCCGAAGACCCAGCGGACGCCCGATTAACGGGGCTGCTGGTTTCGGCGCCTTACGTGGTGCCGGAGAAGAAGGCCAAGAAGAAGGCCACGGGAACTCAGAGGAGTTCCCGGCGCCAGGTGTTATCGGACTCATCGTCCGATGAATCCAAGGCGGACTCCTCCCGTGAAGACGAGGAGGAGAAAAAAGAGGCCTCTCCCCCGACGGGGGAGTCCGAGGGGTCCAAGAAGGGAAGGACCCTTCCTCCTGACTGTTCCACCAACGCCGACGACGGTGAAGAGGAGTGGCCTTCGAGGGTCAAGCCCCTGGCGAGATCGTAAGTGTCCGGATCCCATGATAACTCATGATTTCTCTTTTGTCGCATAGTGTCTTCTAACGCCGAATACAACCATGCAGCCTGCCCAAGGACGATCTCCCCGCTTCGTCGAGCGGGTCCCTGGGTTCGTCGGATGTGAATAGCACTTCACTTCCGACCGCCTCCTCCCCCCACGACGACGCCGAGGTGGGGTCCCAGAAGGGGCCCAGCCAGGAGGAGGTGGTTCTGGAGGCGCCGCAAGGCGACCTTCCGGACTTTGGGCGAAAAGAGGGTGGAACCCCCGAGGGTTCTAAGTCCGGCCCTGTGCCGGACTCCGTACCGAAACCTACAGTGGTTCCGAAGTCCGGTGGGCGGGCCCTTCGTAAGAAGGGCAAGACTGCGACGCCGGTGGCCTCCGTCCAACCGGAGGCGTCGGATAATTTGCTAGAGGCGCTCAACGGGGCTTCCATCGATGAGGAGCACCGCACTGTTATGAGTGCGGTGATCCAGAAAGTTCAGTCTGCCAAGAGCGGGCTGACTGAAGCTTGTACCAGCCTTCTAACAGGCTTTGAGGTAAGCAATTTAGGATATGTAAAAATAGTACCACATAGACAATAGCCCCTGATGCTCAGTTTGGTGTTCGGAAGGAAAAGCCGAACTGAGGATCTAAAAAGATATACGCAGGAGTCTAACGCAAATATGTCAATATGGGAATGCAGGCTGCGCTGCTGACCTCTGCCGCATTGACTGCGGAGGTCAATGCATTGAAGCACAGCCTCGACCGGTCCGAGAACGAGCTCGGCCATGCCAAGAAGCAGCTCGAGGACAAGGAAGGTAAGTAATACCGTATTAAAGTAGTACCTTATAGAAAGGATTTGGTTGCAAAAAATGACAGGAATAATGTGGGTATTGCAGGGGCCACGAACGAGGTGGCGACCCTGAAGGAAGCGGTGTTCGAGGCCGAACGCAATGCGGCCGTGGAGCGCACTGAGCGAGAGAAGCAGGAGGCGCGGGTGGCGGAGGTGCGGTAAGAGCTCCAGGCTCTCGTGGAAAAACACGAGAGTTTGGAGCGTGACTCGAAGACTCGATAGTCCGAGGTTGCTTCAGCTCTTGAGAGTGCCAAAGCCGCTAAGGCCGAGCCCCAAAAAGCCCTCCAGGAAATTGAGGCAGTAAAGAAGATAGCAGCGGGTAAGGCATTCTTCATGCAAAGCAAGCATGTAAAAGTGAATTACTTGTTACTTACCCGAATTCGGAGCTCTCCAGGAGCATTCGCAGATCTGCCCCGTAGCGTGTCCGATGCTGCTGTGTTCTACAGAGCCGAGGAGGGGAGCTCGACAGAAAAGGTGTTCTGGTCTCAGTATGCTGAGGCCGGACATCCGGTGCCCCTGAGCGATCAGCTGAAGCAGCTGGTCGAGCTCCACAAGGTGGCCGAACATGCCATGAAGGGCCTCATAGTTTGGCTATGGCCAAAAGAAGCCATGCCTGGGAGCTACTTCGGTCTGGTGCGGCGGCTGGTGGACGCTTGTCCATGGGTTGAAGTCATCAAGCACTCCGTCTGCATTGAAGGTGCCTGCCAGACCCTTGCCTGTGCTAAAGTGCACTAGGGCAAGATGGACGCCGAGAAGCTTGTGACGGACGCGCCACCGCCCGGCAAGGAGTATCGCACGCCCGAGATGTATTATAAGGGTGTCCTGAAGGGTGCCCGCCTTATAGCGGGTGAATGCTCCAAAGATGTAATTTTTTATTAGACTCGCATTTTGTTATCCTGTGCGCTGAAAACTTTGTTCATATGCGCTAAGCAACGCTTGTTAATTTAAAATATTACCTTCTGTGCGGCCGTTTATCAAATTTGAGAGATGGCAAGTCATTGGCTTCAGCCCCCATTCCACGAGTGCTGGGGTGTTCGGGATAAACTTGACCACTCTTTTTCCCATTTTTGGGTCCTTTGAGGGAGGCGCTCAACACAACGAACGAGGCAACCTGACTTATAATGCTTGAACACTCCCACTTAGCCATAGAATTCTATAATTTTAAATTTCGTCGAAGCCCCTAGTGTTTGGAAGGCCGAATTCGGGGCGCTATCCACGCCTGGGCCGGACAAAGCCGGCTCCTCGCTCTAAGCGGCATAAGTCTTTAGGGACTCGAAAAAACCTCTCGAATAGCGACCGGCTCTCGCCCCATCATGACGATCAGTTTTAGCTTTCTGCACTGAGGTGCTCAACCCAGCTCAACTGGGGCACAATTGCAGTGGTTCTCCCAGCGCTACCTTAGCCGATATAGCGGAACGTAAGGTACCAAAACATGGGAGCCAGGCAAACCCAACTATTAACCCAAGACATGATTCGGAGCCGATGCATATAATGCTATAAGTTTGGGGTGCCGCACTTGTGAAAGTGTTCGGGCTTATCACACCATACTTTGGGGAACTTAAGCCCCTGGTGTATTCGGCCGTACCAAAGCGTATGGGTGCAACATGTCATAAATGAACATATATAGATAGAAAAAGGAATGCAATGATAGGCAAAAAGCGATGCATTGTTTATTCAAAAAATACTGCAATGAAAGCAGAACGATACAAATAGTGCGATAAGCGAGGGATGGGACTATTTAACATGTCCCCCTCCAGGGGTAGGCTGCGGAATGGTATGCAAAATAGGTATAATGCTCGTAATGGAGACCACCTGGATACTCGACGTCGCTTTTCTGCTTCCCTGGCTGTTGCATCGTGAGTTCGGCAAGTCTACTGCCGGATAGGGCTTCTGGAAAACGGAGTCCTGAAAATAAGAAGAAAGAAAAAATGACGCGATTGGGAGCCCCTGGTGTGGTTGAGCCGCACTCTGGGCATTCCGTGGTCATGACCCTCCCCCTGTGCCCATGGTATCTCCAGAGCGTAGTTATGTACGCGTGGTACTGGTTTCACGATTTCGCGAGGGATGGGGTTGGGGCCGCATTGCTACGCGTGCTCAGAACGTGCCAGATGGTCTTGTTGTAGGTTACTCCGAGCGTGCTTGACGGTGTCCGGCCGCTTAACAGCCGAATTCGAGAATTGCCTTAAGAGGCTGCTTTGTACTTCCGCTGCGAGAGCCGCTGTATGCTCCTCCGTTCGGAGAGAGTGTTCGGTGTTTCCGTTGACCGTAATGACTCCTCGAGGGCCTGGCATCTTAAGCTTGAGGTATGCGTAGTGCGGCACCGCATTGAACTTTGCAAATGCGGTTCGTCCGAGCAGTGCATGATAGCCGCTGCGGAACGGTACTATGTCGAAGATTAACTCCTCGCTTCGGAAGTTATCCGGGGATCCGTAGACCACTTCAAGTGTAACTGAGCCTGTACAATTGTTCTCTATACCTGGTATGACGCCGCTGAAGGTCGTCTTTGTCGGTTTAATCCTTGAGGGGTCTATGCCCATCTTGCGCACTGTATCCTGATAAAGTAGGTTCAGGCTGCTGCCGTCGTCCATCAGGACTAGTGAGGTGAAATCCGTCGATGATTGGGTCTAAAACCAATGCAGAGAATCCGCCATGGCGGATGCTAGTGGGGTGGTCCCTGCGATCAAAAGTGATCGGGCAGGAGGACCACAGACTGAACTTTGGGGCGACTAGCTCCAGCGCGTATACGTCCCTCAGTGCACGCTTCCGCTCCCTTTTGGGTATGTGGGTTGCGTATATCATGTTCACCGTCCGCACTTGTGGGGGGAACCCTTCTGTCCTCTATTGTTCGGCGGCCGGGTCTCCTCCTCGTCATCGCTATGCAGCCCCTTGTCATTGTTTTCGGCAATTAACTTGCCTGCCTGCTTGAACACCCAACAATTCCTGTTGGTGTGATTGGCTGGCTTTTCGGGGGTGCCGTGCATCTGACACAAGCGATCGAGTATCTGGTCCAAATTGGACGGGCCCGGAGTAGTTCTTTTAAATGGCTTTTTCCGCTGACCGGGTTTAGAGCCTCTGAATCTGGCGTTGACTGCCGTATCTTCAGTATTATCGCCGTTGATGCGGCGCTTGTGCTTATTGCGACGGACCTGCCATTGCTGTCCTTGGTGTCAGAACTGCTGGAGTTTTTGGTCAGGTTGTTACTGCGAGCTAGCCAGCTGTCATCTCCCGCATAGAAGCGGGTCATGAGTGATGTGAGGGCTGCCATAGATTTCAGCTTTTCCTGTCCTAGGTGCCGGGCAAGCCTCTCGTCGCGGATGTTATGTTTGAAGGCTGCAAGGGCCTCTGCATCCGAACAATCGATGATTTGATTTTTCTTGGTTAAGAACCGTGTCCAGAATTGTCTGGCCGATTTGTCTGGCTGCTGAATATGTGGCTTAGGTCATCGGCGTCTGGTGGTCGCACATATGTGCCCTGGAAGTTATCAAGGAATGCGGCTTCCAGGTCCTCCCAACACCCAATTGATTATGCTGGCAAGCTGTTGAGCCAATGCCGAGCTGGTCCTTTAAGCTTGAGTGGGAGGTATTTGATGGCGTGTAGATCATCACCGCGTGCCATGTGGATATGAAGGAGATAGTCTTCGATACAAACCGCAGGATCTGTTGTGCTGTCGTATGATTCAATGTTTACGGGTTGAAACCCTCGGGGATTTGATGATCCATTACTTCGTCTATGAAGCATAGTGGGTGTGCGGCGCCTCTGTATTGGGCTATATCACGACGCAGCTCAAACGAGCTTTGTCTACTGTGTTCGGCCCGGCCGGGATTGCTGTATCCGGCGTGACAGTTGTCGTCACAATTCATGGGGCGCCCACGCGATCCGTAGATCGATCTTGTTTGTCTTGCCTTATCCTCCAACATGTCTCGTAAGTCCGGTACATTCCCCCGTGGCTTTGTGCTTTTCGAGCGACGCCGGGGTGCGGCTTTAGTGGAGGGCCTAGAGGCCTCTCTGTCGCGGCCACGAGGTGGCCGGTTGGCCGTATTGTGCGCTGGTGATATAGGTTTATTTGCTTCCTCCTCTAATCGGGGTAGCAGCTTGCGTTTTGGGTAGCTTTTGGAGGGGCGTTTGAGTTCATGCTCTTCGGCCGCAAGGACTTCAGTCCATCTGTCTGCTAGCAAGTCTTGGTTAGCTCTAAGCTGTTGCTGCTTTTTCTTGAGGCTGCTTGCCGTGGCCATAAGCCTGCGTTTGAAACGCTCTTGTTCGACGGGGTCCTCAGGCATGACAAATTCGTCGTCGTCGAGCCTTGCCTTGTCTCCGGAGGGAGGCATATAATTATCGTCCTCTACCTCTCTGTTTGCCGCTCTCTCATGAGGGCTGGTTTCTCCATCCTCCTGTGCTGAATCTTGCTGGAGGGGGTTGTCTTTGGCACTGTCCGGGGTGTTATTGTCTCCGGTGCCGGAATCTCCATTCTTGTTGTGGCGGGATTTAGAGCGGCGCTGCTGACGCCGGCGCTTGGGCTGTTTCTTGGAGGGGTCATTCTCCATTGTTCCATCGCCATTCCCATCCTTTGGGATGTCCACCATGTATATGTCGTATGACGAGGTGGCCTTCTAGTGCCCTGTAGGTGCTGGTTCTTGGTCGTCTCCGGCATCGTCGTCCATACTGTCGATGTCTTCGGAGTCGAAGTCTAGCATGTCGGTTAAGTCATCGACAGTGGCTACGAAGTGGGTGGTGGGTGGGCTTAGATTTCTTCGTCGTCCGCATCCCAGCCATCCTGACCATAGTCCGGCCAGGGCTCTCCTGATAAAGAGAGACACTTTAGTGAATTCAGGATGTTGCCAAAAGGCGAGTGCTGAAAGATGTCCGCATCGGTGAACTCCTTGATCGGCGCCCAATCGGATTCGATTGGCAGGGGCGCGGAAGGTTCGGGGTCCCGAGAGGAGTCCGGCACCTTGGAGTCACAAGCTTCACAAGGGACAGGGTCGATATTCGGCTCTATCACCGTAGAGGTAGCAGCCCCCGAGGCGGTGTCCAGCCACCCATCCTCGATCGGCGCAGTCGGCTCCGAGCTAAGGGTCGGAGCGGACTCTTGCGCGGCCTCCAGGGCACTGTCCGGTAGCAGAGCTAAATCATGCCCATCGTGACAGTGCGGCGCGCTCGACTGTGGCTCGAATCCGTTGAAGATCAAGTCTCCGCGGATGTCAGCCGTATAGTTCAAACTTCCAAATCTGACCTGATGGCCAGGGGCGTAGCTTTCGATCTGCTCTAGATGGCCAAGTGAATTGGCCCGCAGTGCAAAGCCGCCGAATATGAAGATCTGTCTGGGGAGAAAAGTCTCACCCTGGACCGTGTTGTTGTTGATGATCGAAGGAGCCATCGGGCCTATAGGTGACGACACAGAGGAACTCTCAATGAAAGCACCAATGTCGGTGTCAAAACCGGCGGATCTCAGGTAGGGGGTCCCGAACTGTGCGTCTAGGCGGATGGTAACAGGAGACAAGGGACACGATGTTTTTACCCAGGTTCGGCCCTCTCGGTGGAGGTAAAACCCTACTCCTACTTGATTAATATTGATGATATGGGTAGTACAAGAGTAGATCTACCACGAGATCAAGGGGGCTAAACCCTAGAAGCTAGCCTATGGTATGATTGTTGTTCGTCCTACGGACTAAAACCCTCCGGTTTATATAGACACCGGAGAGGGCTAGGGCTACACAGAGTCGGTTACAATGGTAGGAGATCTACATATTCGTATCGCCAAGCTTGCCTTCCACGCCAAGGAAAGTCCCATTCGGACATGGGACGGAGTCTTCAATCTTGTATCTTCATAGTCTTGGAGTCCGGCCAAAGATGATAGTTCGGCTATCCGGACACCCCCTAGTCCAGGACTCCCTCAGCCACCCTCAGCACACTGAAACCGACCGTGTCTAGCGATGATGAGCGTGTCGCTCACCGTGGTTGCCGTGTCCAGAGGCGGTGTTGGAGCTGCGCCACATTGTTGGCCCCCACGACCCACATGAACGGTTGCCGGTGGCGAGGAGGTTGTTGGCTAGCTCCTCCATTGGAATAGTTTGCGCTACGTCGTCCCGACAGGTGTGCCTCACATGTCGGTTTCCTTGTTTTCCCGGCCATATTCAAGCGTTAGTGCTCCGTGTTGCGCACATTAGGCCTTTCACTATGTAGGCCAAGCGAGACAACTTATTGTTTACTTGAGCGGTTCAAGTATAATCATGTGGTGTTTGCTTATTTCTCATTCCTCTCCAACCCTCTTCTCCATCGATCATGTCGCCCTCCGGTCGAGTCAATCCTCCCGCATGCCTCATTTGAACATTCCACCGAGTATCATTCGCATGTGGTCCTAGACCATGCTTGTATTTCCAATGTTTATTTGTAATTTGTCCGACATGCATACAAACAAACAGTTCGTTTAAAGTTTCACTTTGCCTCCACTACATGTCGCTTCGCGTCTTAGTTTTGACATCCCATTCGGTTCATGCCCCGACACATGTTGATGAGATCGATTGATGTTCAGAGATCAATTCGTGTCGTGCAAGGAGATAAAGGTTTGGTATGTTTCTATGATAGAAATGAC